>NC_081420.1:52754608-52952784 GCF_949786415.1 Peromyscus eremicus | reverse complement strand
TCTTGAGATTTTGATTTTTTAACCCTAAACTGTTATTCTGTATGAATGCATCTGATTTTCAAAAAGCAGTCTTGGGGCTTCCCTTTCAAACATGCTGACTTAAGTTCTGAACAAATGTCTGACATAGTATACTTTAGAAGCCTGCAACATCAATAACTGCAATAGATGATCAACATACTTGTATCTCTGAAAAGTCATTTAAGAGCTTTGGTTGGGGCATTTTATCCCAATTTTGGCCTTATTTATTTTTAAATCATATGAATCACATTAGTATTGTGTTGGCTAGTTTTTTTTTTGTTTGTTTGTTTTTTTTTTTTGTTTTTTTTTTTTGTTTTTCGAGACAGGGTTTCTCTGTGTAGCTTTGCGCCTTTCCTGGGACTCACTTGGTAGCCCAGGCTGGCCTCGAACTCACAGAAATCCGCCTGGCTCTGCCTCCCGAGTGCTGGGATTAAAGGCGTGCGCCACCACCGCCCGGCTCGTGTTGGCTAGTTTTATGTCATCTTGACACAAGCTATAAGATCAGGCTGTAGGCAAGCCTGTAAAGAATTTTCTTAATTAGCAATTGATGAGGGAGGGCCCAGCCCATTGTGGGTGGGGCTACCCCTGTGATGGTAGTCTTGGTTTCAATAAGAAAACAGGCTGAGAAAGCTGGTAAGCATCATTCCTCTATGGCCTCTGCATCAGTTCCTGCCTCTAGGTTCCTGCCCTGCTTGAGTGCCTGCCTTCACTGCTTTTAATGATACACTGCTATATGGAAGTGTGGGTGAAATAAACTCTTTTCTTCCCAAGTTGCTTTGATCATGGTGTTTCATCACAGCAATGATAATTAATTAAGACAAGTATATTGTAGGAGTTTCAGTAAATTAACCTGATGTGGTGGCACACAGCTATTATCCCCAGCACTCAGAAGGTTGAGGCAAGAGAGTCACAACATCAGAAGTGAGGAATCCTATGAGAGAGATAACATACAGTATTTGTCTTGACTTACTTAATTGGATGTTTTCCAGTTCCACATATTTTATTGCAAATTTTATAGCTTTGCTTTTCTTCAGGGCTGAATAATACTCCATTGTGTATGTACTGCACTGAGGACGTGCAAACTTTTGTGGGGCTCTCTTTCCTATCTCTCCTATGAAGCTGCCCTCCATGCTCACTCTGAGTCAAGAACCACCAATTATTCAGCTTTACACAATAATATTACATTTGATGTGCATATAGTTTCATGAAGGAATATGATTCCTTTCAGGATTTAAATCAATAATATCATCTTGAAAATAATTATTCTGTATCAGTAAAAACAACACAGTAACAAAATTATCTCTGAGCTTGTCTGAGATGACATAGAGCCTACATAAGCAATTTCTCTGAATTTGAAGGTGCTCACATCGCAGCCTGAGATTTCTGCCTAATTTCAGAGCATTCATTCTGCTCTATTGTACTTACTGGAAGTTACTATTTAAAAAATGCATTAGTGTATACGTGTTGTACCAAGTGATGGTTTTGATAACATTAAACTTTTTGTATAATTTGTGTGTGTGTGTGTGTGTGTGTGTGTGTGTGTGTGTGTGGACATGCCACATCACACATGTGGAGATCAGAGGACAGCTTACAGGAGTCAAGGTAGAATCCCCTTCTACTGTGTAGGTCCTGGAGATCCAACTCCGGTCTTCAGGTTCGGTGTCAGGGTATCAGGTGCGCTTCCTTACTGGGTTGTCTCCCCAGTCCTCATAGGAACCCTCTCACTCAAATGCTCTTTCCATGCCCACCCGCCACTGCTCTTCCTGTCCTCTCTCCTGCTCATTCACTCCCTCTTCCTAGCTACCCACTCTGTAGGTGAGTGTGCTTGTGTAAAATACAGGTCTCATATGCAAAAGAAAACATGTCATATTTGTCCTTTTGAACCTGGATTGCTTTAACACTATGAATTTTAGTTCTTAGAGCCCAGAGCAGGTTAACAGTCCTGTTTTTAACCTACAGTATGCCATCCCTTTTCCAAACAGGTAAAGGTGGACTCCATGGAATAAGAAGACAGAACTGGTATATTCTATTTGCACAAAGGCAGTGATTGGAAGAGAGAGATAAGTTAGGTATCTTAAAAATGTTCACCCTCAAAAAATAGTTATGTGTGTTCATGTAGATTGTTCTAAAACCATCTTCCTTGGGAGTTTTTAAGTATGACACTTAGAAACACAGAGACAGTGAGTATAGCTGGACCCCATTAGACTGCTTAAATCATGAGATATTGGGGTTAGCTGCATTTCCTCATTAGACAGAAACAATCTCTTATCTCAATCTGGGTTATAAAACATTCAAAACTGACTCAGACCACTGTCAACCTATTGAACCCTGTTATTATTGTAATAATTTCAGTAGAAGTCTGACCTCATTTCTCATTGTCTGCTAGAAAACATGGGAAATTGACCAAGGAGAATTCATGCTGTTACCCTAGATTCTTTACAAAAATGTGATTTCTCTTTTGCAGACGTTTGCCTTTTTTTCTTCTAAAAGAGAAGCACAAAAAAAATATATCAACTAATAAATGATTCTAGCCCAGTGTGTTTTACAGTCCTTATCTTATATTGTCTGACATTCTGTCCCCCTTTTCTCTTTTCTTTAGCTGATGTGTGGACAGTTTCTAATGGTTTGCAAAGCCCCTTCACATGCATTTCATTTGATTGACCCTTAGAGAAAGCCTGTAAAGCACATAAAAGCTACAGTGGCTTCTTTAACGGATATTCGGAGGTATTAAATGACATATCAAAGATTATACAGATAATGACCTGTTGGGGTTGAGTGTGTTTTCTTCTTCACCAAGCTAATATGATGAAGTCCCAGCCCTCCTAAACGTGGCTGTATTAGCAGTGGAGACATATTTAAAGTCAATTTCAGGTAACAGGTTGGGGACCTAACCTGACAGCATTAGTGCCCATTTAGGAAGAGATACCAAAGTGCTCTCTTATTCACTGTGAGCAGACACAGAAGGCACAGGGTCATCTTCTTGGCCCTGTGTGGTATGCTCAGCACTCTGGATTTTGTATCCAAAGAAGACGAATATTTATACAGCAAGAAGTTCCTCATCAGAAACTGTCCATGCTGGCACCCTGATCTTGCCCTTTTCAGCCTCTGCAACTTAAAAATATATTTATTTTAGTGGTAGGTAGAACAGATTAATATAGATTTTGTTGGGGCCTGCTGTAACAAATATCTTAAGATGTTGAAGTGGCTTTGAAATTAGATAGTGGGTGGATGTTGAAAAAGTGTTAAGATGCATGCTAGAATAGGGCTAGACTCCTATGAAAGTATTAGTGGCAAAATATAAATGTCAAAGGTAAACATTGGGGGGAGTCAGAAGAAATGAAGAGAGCTGGAGATAAAGCCTCTGCATTATTTTGAACAGGATGTTGGAAGAAATATCCCAGAAGGCAATGGGGCCAGCTAATGGAAACTGAAGGAATGGTATCTAGTGGCAAAGAACTTGACCTTGACTGAGTTATGTTCTAGAGCTTTATGGAAGCTAGAACTTGTAATGCATGAACATGAATAGTTAGCTGAAGCAATGTTTAAGTAAAATATTAAAAGGAAGTATTTATGAGAGAGAGAGAGAGACAGAGAGACAGAGAGACAGAGACAGAGAGTTGTATGTTGCAAAATTGAGAAAGCTCACCTTTAAGTTAGCTCAAAGGTGAGGCTGATAATTACATGATAAAGAGATGAACACACATCAGCCATCCTGATGGAAGCCAGGCTTGGAGGGATGATGTCACCAGGAATACTCATGCTTGAACTAAAGCTCACAGAAAAGGTAGGGCTAAGCAAAGACACCTGTTGATTTGTGGACTTCTAGAGGAGGGGGGCTGAGTGCTGTTCCTCTGTAAACATGTTTTATCCTTCATGAAAAGGAAAGAATGACTCTTTGATGGCTCGAGTGAGAATGGCCTCCATAGGCTTACACATTTGAATGCTTGGTCCCCAGTGGTAGAACTGTTTCAGAAGTATTAGGAGGTGTACCACTGGGCATGGGCTTTGAGATTTCAAAAGCCCATTCCAAGCCTAGTCTCATTCTCATTTTTTCTGCCTCCTGCTTGTGGGTCAGATGTAAGCTACTGCTCAAGTGCATGCCTGCCTGCCTGCTGCCAGCATGATGATTATGAACTCTAACCCTCTGAACCTGTAACAAGCCCTCAATAAATTCTTTCTTCTATAAGTGTTGTCTTGCTCATGGTGTCTTCACAGCAACAGAAAAGTAACTAAGAGAGACTGATCTTTTGGCTGGATTTCAAGGTGTTGGGTCATTGCTCCCAATTTAAGAGATGGCCATAGGCTTATTGCTCCTGTTTCAGTGGTCTAGAGTTTGAAGCTTTAGCCAAAGACAATACATGTTTGTCTTTAAGATCTAGACTTTACCTTGTTATGTTTGGATCTTCCTAGGGACACATTAACTCTTCCTTTGCTTCTATTTATATTGCTAGTCAAAATGATCTTATGGTACCATGGTTGTACATGTGGTCTCTCATTGTCTAAAATGCCATTACGTTACTATGCCTGTTGAAGACATTGAGCCCATGGTATGTTTTTATGTCAACTTCAACAGATTAATAGCTAGCCTACTCCTGATATAACATGAATCACAGTATTTTCTTCAGATTTTTAGTCTGTTGCTTTGAAAATATAGACATATGCTATGTACGGTGTTTGCAGTCTTGCAGGCATAAAATCTAAAGATCTCCAGCTCAGTTATTTATAATTATTATGATTAAATGAAGTGTGTCTATGACATAGGATGGTTGTAGAAGGCATATGAGGTTTAATGATTTAGAGACTTGATTCAACTTAACTGTATTTAGTTGCTTTTGCATTATTGTTATAAAACAACACTTGACAGAAACAGGTAAAGGGAGGAAATATTAGTTCTGCTCTGTTTTCAGAAGACTCATCATGATGGGAAAAGCATGGTAGAGCAGAGAAATTCATGCCATGAGAGCGAATACTTAAAGAATAGGGAATGCTGGTATTCAGCTAGATTCCTCTTTTTATTCTGTCTAGGCCCTTAGCCCATGAGATGGTGTCCCTACCCCTAAACTGCCCATCAGTTTACAATTTCTAGAAAAGCCCCTAGGGACACACTCCCAGGTGTGCTTCATCTGTCCAGTAGATAATGAAGATTAGTTGTCACATTAGGCTTGAGTTTGAGAGATGATGCCACAGTTGCTATTACATATGGCCTTAGTGAAGTCACTTCCTTTAACTTAATCTGTACAGTTAATAAAAGCAATAACGACAAGGAATAACTTCTAGATGTCCCAAATGCAGTGATTACTTAACAAACTTCACTGTATGCTAGAAATTGTAAAAAAAGGTAGATCAGAAATTTAGTACAAAGACAAATATATCGAGTATGAAAATTTTTAAAAATGTTAAACAACCTGACCACGGCAATAATTAAATGACATATTCCTTGAACCATTACACTGAAGACCTTCACTCTATATAATTACTATAATAATAAAAATATCACTTAAAAAAGCAATTAACTATCTTAATTTTTTTGGGTTGCAGTAACAAAATATAATAGACTAGGAAGTGTATAAACCAAACAGTAATTTCTCAGGATTCTGGAGGCTAGAATACAGGTTAATTATAGCAACAGATTTGGTTTCTAGGGAGGGCTTCCCTTTAGTTCATCTTCTTGTTATTTGTTCAGGTGGTACAGGATATGAGGAGCATTTGGGAGCCTCTTTTACAAAAGCAGTGGTATTAATGATGTTGGCTTATGCTCTAAAAGATATCAATCCCTATCACTGCCATTGCATTGGTGACTGGGTTTTAATATGAATTTGAAGAGGATGATTGTCTTATTTAAGTTTCTATTGCTGTGAAGAGACACCATGACAATGGCAACTCTTATAAAAAGCAAACATTTAGTTGGGGGGCTTACAATTTTAGAAGTTAGATAACATCATGGCAGGACATGGTCACATGCAGGCAGACATGGTGCTGGAGAAGGAGCTGAGAGTTACACATCTTGATCTGCAGGCAACAGGGAGTGAAGTGAACTGTCTCACTGGGTGTAGCTTGAGCAAAGGAGACCTCAAAGCCTACCCCAACAGTGACATACTTACTCTAAAAAGGTCACATCCACTCCAACAAGTCATATCTCCTAATAGTGCCACTCTTTATGAGCTCATGGGGGGCCAATTACATTCAAACTACCATGTTCCACTCCCTGGCTCCCTTAATCTTGTAACAATATCGTAATGCAAAATGCCCTTTATACAAATTCAAACGTATCCATATTGTATCACTGTCTCTACCAAGTTTTAAAGTTCAAAGTTCAAAGTCTCTTCTAAGATTCTCTTAACTGTAATACCTCATAAAATCAAAATAAAAAAAAACAGATCACATACTTCCAATATATAATGGCACAGGATATACATTACTGTCCCAAAATGTAGGGAAGGGAGCATAGTTGGGAAATACTGGACCAAAGCAAGACCAAAACCAGCTGGGCAAACTGCAAAATATGCATCTGGATGTCTGATGTCAAAACAGTCTTCAGATCTCCAACTTCTTTCAACTTTGTTGACTGTAACACACTTCATTCTCTTGGGCTGGTTTCACTCCCTGTTAGCAGCTTTTCTTGGCAGGTATCCAAGGACTCTGGCATCTCCAACATTTTGGGGTCTCCAAGCCAATCCAGGCTTCACCTTCACAGCTTCATGCAGTGGCTTCTCTAGGCCTCCATTCAAGGATACCTCTGATACATGCCTGGCCTCAGAGGCTTTCCTTAGTCACTCCTTGGCTCTAAAGCCAGAACCACAAGTTCTGCTGCTTACTGGGGTTAGAACATGGCCCCTTGTTCAATTCCATCTTCACCAGCTTTCTGTTTTTGATAGTTTCCTTCACTGCCTAAGCTTGGCTGTTCTGGAACTTGTTCTGTAGACCAGGCTAGCCTCAAACTTAGAGATCCACCAGCCTCTGCCTTCTGAGTGCTGGGGTTAAAGGCACACACCACCACACTGGGCTCTAAGATTTTCTTTAATTCCTTTTCATAAGTTGGAAACTTAGCTTGATGGGATCTTGCCCTGAGGTCACCACTCCCTTGATTCCATTCTGTAATCTGGGGTTTTTTTTTGTTTTTGTTTTTTTTTCCTTCAACATAGGACTTAGTTCCATTCTACTTTCTGTTGCTCTTTTTCTCCTCAAATTGTACATTTTATATTTTTCTGTTCTCAGCATGCTCTTTTTCATTATAAATTTTTATAAGTATGATTACTAGTAATCATATGACAGAGTCTATACTAGACTGTTTTGAGATTTCTTTAGCCTCAGGCAGACTTTTCAGACAAGGGCAAAAAGCAGCCACATTCTTTACCAAAATATCACAAGAATGAGATCTCTAGGCCACATATTAATATTCATCTCCTCTGAAACATCTTGATCCAGGCCCCTGTAGTTCATCAAATCTCAGTTAGAAACTGTCTTCCACGCTCCTAATAGGATGGCCCATTAAGCAGCGCGTACACTTTCAACTCCTTTTCTAACCCACTGTCCCAAGGTCCATATTCCTTCAAACAAAAGCATGGTCTGGCGTATCATAGCAATACCCCAGTCCCTGGTACCAACTTCTGTTTTAGTTAGGGCTTCAGTTGCTGTGAAGAGATGCTATAACCACAGCAACTCTTATAAAAGAAAAAATTTAATCAGGGGTAGGGGGCTTACAGTTTCATAATTTTAGTTTATTATCATCATTTCAGGACATGGTGGTGTGTAGGTAGACATGGTGCTGGAGAAGGTGCTGAGCATTCTAGATCTTGATTGGTAGGCGAAAGGAAGTGAACTGTCTTACTGGGTGTAGCTTTAGCAAAGGAGACCTCAAAGGGCACACCCACAGTGACACACTTCCTCAAACAAGGTCACATCTACTCCAACAAGCCACACCTCTTAAGAGTGCCACTCCTTATGAGCTTATGGGGGCCAATTACATTCAACTTACCACAGTGGTTGGATCACAAGCATTCAGACACAGCACTGATACATGGAATTATTAAGTATACTTAATGCTTACATGATGAGCAATGAATTGTGAGTGCATAGGAAGAATCACCTGTGCTGAGAGTTACTATCAGACCTATATGTAACCTCCAGCACTTCTGTAACCTACCTGTAATACTTATTCATGACCATAAGAGAGACAAAAACCACAAAGTAACTCAAACAAAAATTTCTGTGTGTTATATTCTTTTGTATCTGATATGTTTCTGGTTACAAAGAAAAACTAGGAATAGAGAGAAATGAAACGATAGTGGTTACCTGACTAGGCAAAGAGGTCAGAGAGACGTTGTTTGGATAAGAATTGTGGGTGACCTGGCCATTACTTGCTTTTGCATTCCAGCCACTGTCTATGGACTCAAGTCTGGCTTTGTCTTTCCCTCTTTTCTTTTACTTATTGCAAAAACAGTACTCATGCTCATTTGGACCTGAAAAGAGAGAGAAAAGAGCTGCCAGATTTTCTGAGTCAGACTGAAACTCTTTGCTGAGATTTTTTTCAAATTTAGATTAAATTCTTCTTGAATTTTAGTAGTTACTTTTTAAAAAGTGAATCTTCTACTGATTTTTACCCTTTTATTACTGGGTAATTGAAGTTCAACAGAATACCCACATGTATCTTCTGAAAGTTAGAAGTTTGTGGGGGTTACAACTTGTTCTACGTAGATTACATATGTTTTTCAGTTTTCTTTCCCCAACTTCTGAGCAAAAAGAGAGCTAACCTAACTTTCAAAACCACCTTTTCTCAAAACACATAAATATATTGAAAATGCATGCCTTAAGATAAAAATAAGAATGGTACAATATCTTAATGAAAACTTCAAATACCCCAAATCCTTGGCTTACTATATAAATACCTATTTGATAGTATCCATGGGACAGGCAGAAGTAAGGTAAGGTTCATCTGCCTGGTAGATGCTGGCCCCAGGGAGCATGTCCCTCATGAATTCCTGGTTGGATTTTTTTTGTCTGTGCACATTGGGGCCTACGAACAAGGGATCTGAAAATCATTGAAAATCATTATTGTGCTTGCACTTATTTTTTTCCAAACATGGTTTGTTAGTTTCTGCCTGTACCAGGGTCATGGGAGTAAGGCCAGGGGTTTCCCAGAGTTGTAATGAATGCTTTTATATCTTCTTGATTTTTGTTGACTGTCATGATAAATCACTGACCATGAATGGACTATATTGTGTTTTTGGATAAAAACTCATGTTCATAGTTTCATTAGGTTCCTGTTTTTTTTATTATTATTATTATTGTTATTAGTATTGTTAATTTATTACTATTTTTTTTTGAGACAGAGTTTCTCTGTGTAATAGTTCTGGCTGTCCTGGAACTTGCTTTATAGACCAGGCTGGCCTTGAACTCCTAGAGGTTCACCTTCCTCTGCCTCTGTAATTAAAGGTATGTGCTGCCACTACCTGGTGATTTATTATTATTAAGGCAACCTTATTGGTGTTAGTATTTCCCAATCATCCTGGAGACAGTCAAAGCTGCAGAGTAATGCTGATCATTGGCTAAAGTGGGTAGAAGATCACTTTGGGATTAATGCCACAGAAGGAAGGTGGTGAGAGAAGAACAGAGAGAAATGGCCATGAAGCTTGAATGAGGCTCAACCCACTCAGCAAGGGTCCTGGGTGATACTGTTAGAAATTCCTGTGTATGGATAGGATGCTTGTTCTCTGGTGTGGGAGGCTGAGGCAGTGATTTCCTGCTCCTCCTATTCAAAGGAGAATTGGAATTTATTAAAAAGAGATTTTAGCAATTTTGAACACAAATATTAAGGAAGTAAGAAATGGGTGCCTTTGGGCTTCTCAAGACAGAACCAAGGTTAAGTGTCTTACCAGGATCCACCTACATGAATATATAATTTTTACATTTTTTAAAGTGACACCTTGAAGGATACAGATATTAATACTTCTCCATTGCCATGATACAGATAAAACAGTATGAACAAAACCAACTCATAGAAGAAAGTATATTTTAGCTTGTGATTCTAGAAGGAAAGAGTCCATCATGGTTGGAGAAATGTCAAAAAGCTACAGTCATGGTAACAAGAGAGCTGAACGATCACTTCCTCAATCACAAATGTGGAGCAGAAACAGTGAGCTGTAAGAGGAGTGAGGCTGTGAATTCTGCTGTGGGCTTCTTGGATGCATCAATGGATCTCATTGCTAGAGACTGCCTGGCATCTCCACTCTTCACTGCTGAACCATGAATCTTTTCTCTGGCATAAGGGAGCATGTCTCCATGGCAAGCTCATGACCAACAAGGTGCCTTTTGTACAGGCAGCCGCCTTATCATTATAGAGGATTCTTAAGTGCAGGACACATTCCTAATCACTAGGGATGGAAACTAAACTTGCTTCCAGCCCAGAATCGCATTCCACCTTCCATCAGATGAACTCATGTGTAAGAGGTATAGACAGATGACAAGTTTACTTTCCTTAGAGACCTTTTGAAGATAATGGTGGACCTGTACAAATATTTCTCAGAGCAGTTACTGCTGCCCAAAAGACCACAGCGATGGGACTAGGTTGTTCTGCAGACAAACCTATCATATGTCACACTGGAGGCCAAAGGTGTTCACCTCATTTGCTCTTGATGTGATAGACCTTGGATGAAGCTAACATGCTGGACACCAAGTACAGAAAATGGTGTAGGAGGTGGGAGGAATGAGGGCAAAGACTTGGACTTTTCCCCAGTCAAAAATGCATTGAAAGTCTATTTTTATTCCTCTGACTAGGAGAGTCAGAAGTAGATTTACTTTTTAAATATTTTATTTTATAGATTTGTTAATTTGTGTGTGAGTGGGTGTGTGCTTGCCACACATCCTGTATGCATGCAGAGGCCAGAAGAGTGCACTGGTTCCTCAGGAGCTGAAGTTACAGGAGGTTGTGAGCTACCCAATGTGGGTGCTGGGGAACTGAACTCTGATCCTTTGGAAGAGCAACCAGTGCTCTTTTGTCCCAGATTTGGTTTATGTGATGGGAAAGAATATCAATTAATATTCAGTGATTACTACTCATTAATATAGGTTCTAGATACTTTACAAAATACCATTCAATCTAGACTATTCTGACAAACTGAAATATAGGAAATCTGCTGTAAATCCTACAGTTAAGATGTGACAGAGTCCGTCATAGTTTGAACTCAGTGCTACTAAGCTCTAATACTTGAATGTTTCACTTCTGTACTGGCTGGGTTTTGTGTCAACTTGACATAAAACTCTGGAGTCATCAGAGAGGAAGGAGGCTCAGTTGAGGAAATGCTTCCATGAGATCCAGCTATTAGGCATTTTCTCAATTAGTGATCAATAGGGGAGGGTCCAGCCCATCGTGGGTAGTGTCATCCCCAGGCTGGTGGTTCTATAAGAAAGCAGGCTGAGCACGCCAGCAGAAGCAAGCCAGTAAACCCCCATGGCTTCTGCCTCCAGGATCCTGCTCTGTTTGAGTTCCTGTCCTGACTTCCTTCAGTAATGAACAGCAATATGGAAGTGTAATCCAAATAGTTCCTTGTAGCTGAAGTTTTCTCCAGTCCTGTCCAGTTCCAGGGACCCCACAGCCGCTTATAAAATAATCACTCAGAAGCTTATATTAATTAAAACTGCTCAGCCATTAGCTCAGGCCTACCACTGACTAGCTTTTATATTTAAATTCAGCCCATTTCTGTTAGTCTGTATGTTGCTACATGTTCCGTGGCTTTACCTGTGTGCCATTACATGCTGCTCCCTGGACGGCAGGCTAGCGTCTCCTCCTCAGCCTTCCTTTTCTCAGAATTCTTCTTGTCTGCTTATCCTGCCTATACTTCTTGCCTGGCTACTGGTCAATCAGCATTTTATTAAACCAGTGTACAAAAGCATTATTCCACAGCAGTTCCTTTTCTCCCCAACTTGTTTTTTTTGATTCTGGTGTTTCATTGCAGCAGTAGCAACCCTAACGTAGACAACTTTATACCATATCAGCTAGTAGATAGGTTGAGTGTGAATGGGTGGTAAGACACATTTTCCATGATTCTGTTCCTCATTCACGTTGTGTATGTTCAACTTTTTGGGCTTTTTACTCTGGTCACACATGGGGTGGTTTTCTTCACAAAATGTACAAAAGCTTGGTGCTTTGTAATTTTCTTCTTATTCCCTTAACGTCTCCAATGACTGAGAGAGTGTGGAGTGCACTGATGATGGTAGGTGCAATCAGAGCCACAATTAGACAGCGATTCACATTATGTAAAAGATTCATCATTCCAATTGATGCAGAATGACATACCATCCTGACTGGCACTGATTGCCGAATCCTTGAGTCTTAGGAGTTTGGTGATAATCACTTTTAGGCAAATGCCCTTCCACTGTGTCATTATGGGTAATCTGACATAGTATATGTGCATGTGAGCACGTGTGTGTTATTGTGACAGAATTTCAAAGCTGTGGTGTGCTGGAATCATTATTGAAAAACTACCTTGATTTGGCCAGGGAGTTATAGCCTATTTTAATCCACATATGTGGGATGTTTCTAGATGAGATAACTGCTCCTAATGGACAACTTCTTCCCAGTGGGACCACGGACAAGAAAGAAGTGCCTTTGCTTTGTTTCACCCCGAAGCTGCACCCCCCTCCCCACATTGTTGGCATTGTTGAGCATGAGGCTGATGAACTGTCCTTATCTTAGAGGTACTGTCCTTGTGCCACACAAGTACTTTATAATTTGCTGTTCACACTATTCAGGACAAGCAACGGTCCAGTATGCTTGTTGTCTCAGCTATCAAACATCAGCAATGCAGTTCTGT
This sequence comes from Peromyscus eremicus, assembly GCF_949786415.1. Classification (NCBI taxonomy): domain Eukaryota; kingdom Metazoa; phylum Chordata; class Mammalia; order Rodentia; family Cricetidae; genus Peromyscus; species Peromyscus eremicus. Next base: position 52,939,957 of record NC_081420.1, on the reverse strand, counting down.
AGATTCAGAGTTTGTGCTGCAGGGTCTATGGAACACCTTCTTTATTCCTCCTCACTTCCAGTCTCGCTCCCACTCTCCCTTCTTTCCAGCTTCCTCCAGTCAGTTTCTTCCATCCTCGTCCCCTCTCCCACCATCCTCTGCCTCATTCCTCCTTTCTTCTTCCTGTCCTCTCTTCTTTTCCTTCTTAGTTTTCTTTTCTTTGAATTATCGTATAAATTTATTTAATTTTAAAGATTAATGTAGCATTTCTTGAAACTTTAGAGAAAGCAACAGCTAAACTCCTGTATGGACAAAACACCAACTCAGCTCCATTATAGAAAAGGAGGTAATTTTCACCTGAAGACAAAAAAATCAAACCTCCACTTTCTTGAGTAGACAAAGCAGCAAAACTGGGTGGGTAGGGTTTTGTTTTGAGCCTTATAAACTGAAAAGAGTAATGGAGGTGGAAAATGAATTATAAGACAGCAACATGGGTGAATATACATGAGTATGTTTCCTCTGAAATAATATGCCATTTGGGAAAAGAAGACAAAAATGTTTATGGCTTTGAACTTTGGAATATTTAGCCATTCAAAGATATAGATGGATATTCATTCTTGTAAACAATGCATGAAACTTATGTCTGCCCAAATTACTGGATAAATTAAAAACAAATAGGTAAAACAGATGGTCTATGTTTCACATTTTTAAAAACTGTAATTATGAAAACATATTAATTGTATGGATTAATGAGATTCACTGTTATTTCCACATACAAATATATAGTTTGAGGGTTTCTCTGTGTAGCTTTAGAGCCTGTCCTGGAACTCGCTCTGTAGCACAGGCTGGCCTCGAACTCACAGTGATCCTTCTGCCTCTGCCTCCTGAGTGCTAGGATTAAAGGCGTGCGCCACCACCTCCTGACAGTTAAAATAAATTTGTGACTTAGGACCAAGTGAAATCTTAGATTGGTCTATCTATCTATCTATTGTGGTGGTATTGTGTTCCCCAAAATATTGTGTACCTTAATAAACTTATCTGGGGTTAGAGAACAGAAAAGCCACAAGATACTTAGGCTAGAAAATGTTAGCACATGCCTTTAATCCTAGCATTCCAGAGACAGAAATCCCTCTGGATCTCTGTGAGTTCAAGGCCGCATTGGAAACAGCCAGGCATGGTGACTCACGCCTTTAATTCCACAAAGCAGCCTTTAATCCCAGGGAATGGTGGTAGAAAACAGAAAGGTTTATAAGGCATGAGGACCAGAAACTAGAAGCATTTGGCTGGTTAAGCTTTTAGGTTTTGAGCAGCACAATTCAGCTGAGACCCATTCTGGATGAGGACTTAGAGGCCTCCAGTCTAAGGAGACAAGACCAGCTGAGGATCCGGCAAGGTGAGATAGCTGTGGCTTGTTCTGTCTCTCTGATCTTCCAGTGTTCACCCCAATACTTGGCTTGGGTTTGATCTTATTAATAAGAACATTTTAAGATTCATGCTACATCCTATTTCTGTCTGTCTGTCTGTCTGTCTGTCTCTCTGTCTATCTATCTATCTATCCATCCATCCATCCAGCTACCTCTCTAATTTTCCCCCATTTTTCCCAAAGATTACAACATTTAAGTGGCATCATATACAAATGTGTATAGTTGGGAAGGGCGACTTTTCTTTTTTCAAACAAGGCAGAGTCTAGATCCCAGTGGCACAGGATTGTTCTGCAGACAGCAGCTGAGGGCTCATTTCCAAAAGACAAAATGTAGCTTTGCTTCCTCTCCGCAAGGTTATTGGTCCCAAGTGCTGAGTTAACACAAATGAACAATTTAGCTTTCTTCCAGAATATGAATCTTTCTAATTGTGGGTATAAAGATCAAGTGTGAGCTCTGATCCACTGAATGGGGAAGGGCAAGGATGACATTTTCAAACACTGAGCTAGAATTCCAGACCAGAGCTCAGATTCAGGAAATTTGGGGAACAAGGCTAGCGGTGCCACATTCAGTGACATCTAATACAACCTTGTGAAACTTAGTTTGAATTTATTAAAAATTTTTACATCTAATATGTGGTGAACATAGAGTTGGGCTACTAGGCATATAGATGATAGTATGGGCATGGCTTTTGCTTTTAATGGAGTTTAGACTCTAATGGGGAAGGTGTGTTAACTGGAGGAATTAAACAGTGAGTATGCAAAAACATACAGATTGTAGCATACAGGCAAACTCTCACTATGCAACAGGGAGACAGAACTGAGAGTCAGAATCACACTACTCTTAGAAACAAAATGCACTTGAGCCTTGATGTGCAGAACCCCTAGACAAAAATTTGTGGCAAAGTACTATGAAAGTGAAGCTCAAAGTGAATCACTGTTCGTACAGTAAGATTCCAGTAGCCCATTCATGTAGGGCTTCCTCTGGCTTCCTCTTTCCCTCCCGTGAAGTGTCTGCTTATCCTTGTGCAGATCAATCACTGATTCTCTTTCAGATCACCAATTCTCTCTCTTAACATGAATAACATGCTGGAGATTTACACTCCACAGAAAGCACTACCAGCTTTGTGGAAATTAGGAGCTGCATTTGTGAACACAGTCATAAGAAATTGTTCCTCCGGGGATGCCATACAAAGCTCAAACGACAGTGAGTTATTGTCTCATTGTATGTGTGTGTGTGTGTGTGTGTGTGTGTGTGTGTGTGTGTGTGTGTGTGAAGTACATATATGTGTGTAGTGTGCAGATATGTATGTACTCATGGGCTCTGCTTTCGGAGGCCAAAGGACAGTCATAGATGTCATTCCCCAGATGCTGTCCACCTAGCTGTTTGAGACAGGATCTCTCAATGGGGTCTGCAACTCACTAACTGGGCTAGGCTGCTTGGCTACTGAGCCTCAGGATATGCCTGTCCCCACCTCCTCAGTGTGATGGTTCAGTGCTTAACCCCACACCCAGCTTTTAAAATGTGTGTTCTGAGCATGGAACTCAATTCCTTATGCTTACAAGGCAAACACTTTACTGACTGGGCTGGCTCTTTAGCCCTTTCTCTATAGCTAAAAGGCTGAGACAAAGGTTTGGACAGGTTTAGTGTTTTCTTGAGGTCTCTTTTCTTAGCTTGTCAGTGGTAGTCTTCTTTCTGTGTCTTCACTTAAGATCCGCACCCTCCCCTTGTGCGTGTGTGTGTGTGTGTGTGTGTGTGTGTGTGTGTGTGTGTGTGTATTCTTATCTCTTCTTAAAAGGGCACTGATCTTATTAGGTTGAGACCCAGCCTAAGGACCCCACTTTAGCTTAATTGCTCTGTAAAAGATCCTATTTCCCAGTATGACATAGTCTTAGAAACTGGGAGTCAGAGCTTTACCACGTGACTTTGGAGGACACAATCCAAGTTATCACAGATGAGGTCACCCAAGCACATGTAGTTCTTCAGGAGAGCTCTCAGCCCCTTCTTGAAGCTTGATGATATTCACCGGGATGTACATGAAGCACTAATATAGTCCTTACGTTCCTTTTGTATGAAAACGTCTTGGTTATGTAAGGACAGATGGAAGTTGGGAGGAGACACGATGATTCAAAAGCAAAGAGAACTAATCACAATTATAGCTGCAAGGAAGAGATACCAGGTCTCTGAAGGCTTGAGGGCTCAATTCACAAGGAAGCTTGCAGAGTATGTCCACCCTATGCTGTCATAACCCCCAATGAGCCTCCTGAGCACTGTAAAATAAAATCTTATGCAAGGTATAGCTATGGAAACAGAGATGTGTTGAATGTTGTTTGAGGTATCCCCATGAAAATTCTTATAGTAATCTATGGGATAGTGTTAAAAGGGAGATGAGTGACTTTTGGAGTATCCTATGGCCTCTTGGTCTCTGGGCCTCAGTTTCTGTGGCTCCCTTTCTTGGGACTTCTGGTATAAGTCCAGCACAGGCAGGAGGTGAAGATGAAAGGTAGAGAGGGAGAGGGGGCAACTTCCCTATTTGCCCTCACCCCTTGCACCGTCTTTTGTGAGCAGCTCCCTAGCTCCTCTAGGGTTTCCCTTTACTAATTGTGAGGGTGCAGTTCTCACTCTGCTTTATCACTGCCCATCATCTCCAAAGAATCCCCTTAGTGACTCTAATTGTCCCTTTGTGTGTGACATTTTCTGCAGGGACCTTGACTGATACAGAGATCAGTTATTACAATAAAGTGTTTGAGTCTCACTCATGTCACATATGTGTTATTGGTTCTTGCCAATGGAGTGACTTTAAAGCTCATGGGACCAGATATTCTGCTTACAGATGAGGCTGCTAAGATTCAGGGAGGAGAAGAGACTCTGTGTAAGCAGGGGAAAAACTGAGGCTTAATTCAGTGCTGAACAGAATCCCTTTTGTAACCTCCCTTAGAAGGAAGATCCGCCCCCTTGACTATCTTTCCCCAAAGCTCTTTGCTCTCCCTCCCTTCCAATGCAACTCTCAAGACTGAGACTTGGATTGCACCCAAGGCCACTTCAGGCATCTGTGAGAACAAATGATTTCCAGCTCAGCATTTTTCTGTTCATTCTCCCCTCTAGGATGTCTAGGAAGTTGAACTGGTAACTTAGTTCACATTCTCCCCAGAATCCCACAGGCCATTTCCACACAAGGAAACATTCTGCTGGCTGGACTTTGATGGATGCAAATTTATTCTAAATGAGCCCGACTTTCATTAGCATGAAAACATATGTTGTTGGTGGCAGCTTGCTGTGCCACATGTTAGATCGCATAGGTTGATACCCACTGGACACCCAGCCTGCTTAGGCTTGCATTGCTTCTGGCTAAGGCTCCAGATGTTGTTTTTTCTTGCACTACAGGGTCTACAGTTTTAGCTAAAGGGTCATTTTCTTTCACAATGGAAACATAAGAAAAAAGTGTGGAAAGGACTCGGGTTTCTATGCTGATGTAGTAGAGGGAGACTCCTGGGATGTGGAGTCCTCAGAACAGTAAATGGGAGGCAGCTCTTTCTGTCCTAGGGCTCAGGGACTCAACAGGCTGAAGCACAGGTTGAGGTCTAGTCCTCCCAGCAGAGCTGTTGGTGCATCTGCTGCAGTTAGAGAAATTTTCACAGAGTAGTGGCAAGGAGAGAAGATACCAATCCAAACCACGAGCGGAAGGCAACCGTGAAGCAGACAAAGGGAAAGCTCTTTGCTCTCCTCCTGCTTGGCTGAAAGCAGGAGACAGGTTTATGAAGGCAAAGACGTGCTTCCTCCTTCTGCCGTGCAGGGCTCAGGTTGATCATTGAAGGAACTCTTGACTTTCTTCACCCCAGCGACAGCACCAGAGGCATCTACATGATTAGCAGATATCTGCTTCCATTCAAACATTTTGTCCTCTGAAGCCCTTTCCCTTTGTCTTGCTATTCCTCTAACGTCTGCTGTTTGCTTCTGGTTCTGGAGGACGATTGGGAATCCTCAGTTCTGAGTGACCTCTTTGAGAGCTACTCATTCTTTTTCTTTTCTTTTTTTATTCTTTTGTTTTTTCAAGACAGGGTTCCTCTGTGTAGCCCTATCTGTCCTGGAACTCACTCTGTAGATCAGGCAGGCCTTGGACTCAGAGATCTGCCTGTTTCTGACTCCCTAGCACTGAGATTAAAGGAGTGTACCACCGCTGCCTGGAGAATTACTCATTCTTAGTGTGAAGGATAAATCTGATCTTTAACTTGCCTAGATTTTTAATACATTAGGAGATTGTCAGAGAAATCCTCTGAATGTATCTGTGAAGACATTTTTAGAAAGAGGCTTTGAACTATCAGTGGTTTAATTCATTGATGGATTCAAAATGTGAATGGGCCCTTGGGAGGTGATAAAACTGTTAGGAGGAGCCTACTTGGAGGAAGTGGGTCTCCGGAGATAGTAATTTGAAGGATATACCACAGTATTGACCTCTTCTTGTTCTCACTAGCTTCATGGCCACCATAGGTTGAAAAGCCTCTTTTATTGGCTCCCATTGCCATGATATTCTGCTTCACTTCAAGCCCAAAGCAATAGGTCAGTCTGGGTATGGAGTAGAACCTGCATCCAAGAACTGAAATAAATTATTCTGCCTTTTAAATTGGTTCTTTTGGATATTTTCTTTTTTTTTTTCATTTTTCTTTATTAAAAAATTTTCTACTCACTCTACATACCACCACAAATTCCCCCTCCTTCCTCCTCCCACCTTCCAGCCCTCCCTCCTTAGCCACCCCATATCCCCACATCCCCCAAGTTAAGGGTATTTCTAAACAACATCACCATGACTATCTCTTGCAAGCACGTGAATGACTGTGTGTGTACATATGTGTGCAATAGTACATATGATGTACATAAGAATTCTTGGATCAGATGTTGACTTTACTTGGTTTTATAAGACAACACAATCATTTCTGAAATATGTATTCTATGTTAAATATAACCACATTAACAAACTACTTATTTTTCTATGATTCTGTATTTTGTTGAGAATCCCACCAATGAGCCTGAGGTGGATGAAGGAAAAATCACCATGCTTCCTAACAGCTTTGTTTTAATACTGGAGTACTGTCTTTTGTTGTTGGGGGTTTTTACTCTTTTTTGGGGGGCCTGCTACCCAGCACCCAAATAAATTACACATGGAGGCTTAGTCTTAATTATGAATGCCTGGCCTTAGCTTGGCTTAGTTTCTAGCCAGCTTTTCTTAACTTAAATTGTCCCATCTACTTTTTGCCTCTGGGCTTTTCCTGTTCTCTTACTTGTGTAAATCTTACTCTTACTCCATGGCTTGCTGTGTAGCTTTGTGGCTGGCCCCTGGAGTCCTTCTCCTTCTCTGGCTCCTTCTTTTAGATCTCTATATCTTTTCTCCTCTCTGCTGTGGATATCGCTATATGTAAATAAACTCTAATTGGCCAATAGCCAGACAGGAAGTATAGGCGGGACTAACAAAGAAGAGAATTGAGGGAACAGGAAGGGAAGAGAGAGACTGCCAGGACAAGGAAGATGTAAGGTACCAGTAAGCCATGAGCCATGTGGCAAAGTAAAGATTAATAGAAATGGGCTAAATATAAGAGTAAGAGCTAGACAATGACAGGCCTGAGCTAATGGCCAAGCAGTTTAAATAATATAAGAGTCTGTGTGTTTATTTTATAAGTGGGCTCTGGGACTGGCGGGACTTGGTGGCGGGAGCTGGAGAAAAATTCTCCAGCTACACCTCTCCTCCCAGATTTCTCCTTCTATATATTCTATATATTGCCTGCCAGCCCCACCTTGTCCTTTCTCCTGCCTTGCTACTGGCTAGTTCTTTATTAGACCATCAGGTGTTTTGGACAGGCATAGTAACACAGCCTCACAGAGTTAAACAAATGCAACATAAACAAAAGTAACACACCTTAAAATATTTTACTACAGTCTTTTAAATTGATATACACACAGGGAGATATAAAAAGAAGGAAATATGGTGACTGTGGTTGTTTGAATAGGAATAGCCCCATAGGCTCATATATTTGGATGCTTAGTCATCAGGGAGTGGCACAATTTGAGAAGGCTTAAAAGGATTAGGAAGTGGGGCCTTGTTGGAAGAAGTGTGTCACTAGGGGTGGCCTTTGAGGTTTCAAAAGCATACACCAGGCTAGGTGTCTCCCTCTGTCCACTACCTACAAATCAGGATGTAACTGCCATGCTTTTACCATGCTTTGCTGTGATGATAATGGAACCTCTGAAACTGTAAGCAAGCCCCCATTGAATGTTTTCTTTTATAAAAGTTGCCTTGGTCATGGTGTCGCTTCAGAGCAATAAAACAGTGACTAGGATAATGACCAATTATGAAATTGTAAGTCATAATTTTATTTTTCCCACACAGAGATGTCATAAAGGTTGGGACATTGTCTCTATGAAATACTAATTCTTTTTTGCTGTGGGATGTTCTGCATGACAAATGTGTTGCTGATTAGTCAATAAATAAAACACTGATTGGCCATTGGCTAGGCAGGAAGTGTAGGCGGGACAAGGAGGAGAATAAAGCTGGGAAGAGGAAGGCTGAGTCAGAGAGACACTGCCAGCCGCCACGATGACAAACAGCATGTGAAGATGCTGGTAAGCCACAAGCCATGTGGCAAGGTATAGATTAATGGAAATGGATTAATTTAAGCTGTAAGAACAGTTAGCAAGAAGCCTGCCACGGCCATACAGTTTGTAACCAATATGTCTCTGTGTTTACTTGGTCGGGTCTGAGCGGCTGTGGGACTGGCAGGTGAGAGAGATTTGTCCTGACTGTGGGCCAGGCAGGAAAACTCTAGCTACACTTTTTCTTATAGACATTCCCATTTTTTTTGAGATTTTTTTCCATTGGGATATCATTTCTAGTTTTTTTCCTTTGTGCTTCCTTGCAAATTCAAGAGAACATGATACTTATGAACATGTTAAAGTGCACAGACTCCCATCCTCATCAGTGAAGAGAACAGCAGTAGAGAGGGATCACAGATGGACACAAGGGCAGGAAGAAAATGAAAAACATTGGGCAAGCCTTTGTTTCTGAACTCCTTTGCCATTGTTCAACCTTCTACCCTCTCTCCTTTCTCATACTACAAGGCTACTTTGAAGATATTCTCTCTTTTCATTCTACACAATTCAAGTTTCTAACATTGGTTTTGCAACTATAAGAGCCATTCACTCATTCAGCTAAGATTTTCTAAATATAGTCAATAGATACTGAGAATATCATGATTAGCCAAAATTGGCATGGCTAGCACACTCATGTATTAGTAATCTGATGTAGAAAATGAATATAAGCCCAATAACTGTACTGCTGACTTTTTGATTGCAAGTTGAGGAAAGGGTAACACGAAAAAAGAAAAAGATAGGTTTTAAGGCACAGTGCTATAAAAGAATTTGATATATTCTTGGATTAAGAACTAAAAAAAAGGATAGATTCTAGAAGGGATGGTTCATTTGACATCTAAATGAAAAGTAGAGGTTAATTACTGAAGAAATTGAGTGAGGGTGCTTAGTAGCCCCAAAAGAGGGAAGAATAGGTGAAGAATGGCTTTTCCTGGACACACTGGAGAAACTGGTACAAAATGTTGATAAAGAAGGTAATTAGAGCATTGCAGATTCTTAGATATTTTGATCTCTATCCCACAGGCAGCAAAATCCTGTTGAAAGTTATTATGGTGGTTATACAGTAGGCAATATATAACATGTTTCAAAAGTGAGTACATGGCCTTATAAAATCAAGTTAAACTACTTTTAATAGTTGATACATATTGTGTATTGTCAGAAGCCAGAGTAGGTCCACACCATGAGAGAACCCTCATGAAGCCTATGGATTTTGGGTGATAATGTCTTGATATAGGTTGATAAATTGTGCAAGGAAAAACACAGCATGGAACGAATAGAACCATGTGGTGCTGGTACTGGGGCCTATGCCTACTCGATATTTCTTATTGAGTGTAAAACTCGATATTTCTTTTTGAGAAATTCAGTTTTTCTCTCTGGTGTGGGGCAGTGTTGACTCTACAATTAACATTCCTCTTATCTTCTTAATAAATGAAGGCTTCTGCCTTGTCTTATTATATCTTGTTTTGTCATGTTTGGTTGTTGTGTGTTAAAGGCCTGCTCTTTTCTGAAGGGAAATGGAAGGGGAGTGGATCTGGGAGAGAGGGAAGGTGGGGGGAAGCTGGGAAGAGTGAGGGGAGAGCAAACTGTGGTCAGGATGTATTGTGTGAGAGAAAAATGTATTTTCAATTAAAATAACAACAACAACCAAAGTCCCAAAGTAAGAAAAGATTAGATGTTTCTAAGTAATTCTATGACATCATAGAAAAAAAATGCCTTCAGAATATTCATTGTAGCAAAAACCCCTTTTGTGTTCTAGTAGAACCCAACCTTTTCCCTCTGTTGAGACGGTGATTGTGACAGGCAGGTGCTCTTAAATCCGTTGACCATTAGTGCGATCAGAATTAAACAAGACTAGTCAATGAATACATTTGTCACATTGGCTCTCTTAGGAAACATGACTTTGGGGGCTGGAGAGATGGCTCAGCTGTTAAGAACACTGACTCTTCTTTCTGAGGACCCTGGTTTGATTCCCAGAACCTGCATGGTGACTAACAACTGTCTGTAGCTCCAGTTCCAGAAGATCTGACATCTTCTGTCTTCTGTGGGCATTTCATGCACATGGTATACATACATGCAAGCAAAATACCCATACACATAAGATTTTTTTTTAAAAAAATGCCCAAAATTTTAAAAAAGTAATTGTGAAAAAACAATACTCTGCAGGTAGGGGTTTTGTAACCTGAAGCATTCTCAATTTTTATTCTGTTTAAAACTATATAAAAATCATTCTACTATAGTATTATTTAATATGGAATTTATATGCTATATAGAAAATAAAGTATGGCTTCCAAAACAAAACAAAAAAATAAGGTATAAAGCATTTAGTACCCAACAGAACAAAACTAACCAACCAACCAACCAACCAACCAACCCACAATGTGTGAAATCTACCAGGCATTCAAAGAAGTAAAATATACACTGTATAAGATTGTCAAAAGTCTCCAAATGGACTCAGAAAAGACCCAGGTGACTGAATTAGGAGATGAGAACATTTTGACTACTATTAAAATTGTATTCCAGGTGGTAAAAATGTGGAAGAAAGATTAGACAAGTTACACAAAGGGTTAAAAGATACAAAGGACTCAAATGTAATGAAATTGATAAAAATAACCCCCAAACGCCCAAATTAACCAACTAACTAAACCAAACCAGATCAGCCAAACGTAAAAATGAAAGCCTAACAACCCCCTCCTCACGCTAGATACTGTCCTGTGCTATGCCACTTAAATTTTGAGTGCCTGTGAGTTCAATCCATTTAATGCTTTCCCCTATCCACTTCCCAGCGATTCTAATGGCTTCTAGTGGGATGTAGATGTGTCATTATTTTTGAACGACTCTTAGATACAATTGATACAGGAAATTATGAAACTCTAATTTGTGAAATATTGTTCTAAACCTTGGAATCTCATTCCCCCTTCTCTGTATATTACTATGAAATAGTTTCTTGTTTTTAAAATCCTAACTTCAAAACACACAGAACTACTTCATATTCATACTGCATTGTTTTTAATTTAGAGTCTTAAAAACTACATATGTGTGTGTGTGCATAGTATGGATATGTGCACGTTTGCATGTGTATAGGACATGCATGTGGGCTACATATACATGTTTGTTTACTTAAGTGTGGAGGCCAGAGGCCAACCTGGGGTATTGTACCTCAGGATTGTCCAACTTATTTTTTAGGACAGTATCTCTCATTGGGACCTGAGTTTACTGATTAGCACAGGTTGGCTAGCCAGTGATCCCCAGGGATCCTCAGGTCTTCTCCCCAGTGCTGGGATTATGAACTTATATGGGTGTTTGGGTTTAAACTCAGGTCCTCATGCTGTCATCTTGAGCCATCTTGCCAGGCCCTTAATTGAGATCCTTACCACCCTATTTTATCTGTTGATGTAGTTTGCTGAGAACCCTCCCTACTCCAACCGGCATTTCTGGCTTTCCTTCTTTAAAATGCTGTGAGCCTTCTTTGCACCCACAAATATGATCTTAGAATCAATCAAAATTTGGCAGAAACTTCAGTGGTTGTCCAGACCATTCCTCTAGCATATACAGAATGTTTTGTGTGATTTGACTCTAGGCAGAAAACCTTATACTCTGAAGAACATTCTCAATCACTTAGAATGATGTTTCAATCTCTCCCGTATATTACTGCAGTTGTACTTTGCTGTGTGTATCTCTCATGACTTCTATTCTACTACTTCCTACTCACTATATCAAGTACTCCATTCACATCATCTTGCTCTTTCTTCAGGCCAGTTTTTCTGACTCTGTCTTCTGTCATGTTGCTCCCTCTGCTGGATGTACCATTTTCAAAGATCTGGACATAGAATTTGTATATAATCCTTAGAGAATAACTCAAATACAAATTCCACTAAATTGTCCCAGATTCTGCCACATCATCTCATATTCTGTGATAACCTGAAGATGGTATTATTTCAATGAGTATACTTTATTTTGTCTTAACTATATTAATATTTGTTTATTTGAAGGCAGGAGTAGGATTTCATTCACTTTTGTTTCTCCTTTTATACAAGTGAGCGAACTTTGCCCAAAGTCACATTGAGAGCCCAGAGAGGTGACTCTGGCAGTAAAGTGCAGAAATGTGCTTGTTGTCCAAGTATGAGGACCCAACTTCAATGCCCAGAAGCCATATAAAATGCTAAGAATATTATAGACACTTGTAACCCCAGTGTTGACAAGATGGAGTCAAGAGGACCCTTAGGGCTTTCTGAGAAGCCAGTTTACCCAAATTGGTGATCTCCAGATCAGTGAGAGACCATCTTTCAAAAAGTAAACTAGGGAATGACTGAGGAAGACATCTGATGTATACACACATGCACACACATGCACACACGCACACACACCACACACACCACACACATTGAGTATGTTGTTGCATGCTTGCATACTGATGAAAAGAAGTAATCGATATATCCCACCATCACCAATAAATATTTAGGCAACAGAGATATAACACCAGATATGCTAATCAAATCCACGTCAATACGTACTTTTATTATGTACATAGCAACCAAGATACCAAATACAACAGAAAAAAAAGAGGTAAGTATTAAACATTTATCACAAAGAGATGGATTTAGTCAGGACTGTGGTGAAACAGGTTCTAGCAAGTTCAACATAATCTGTTCTAATGAATTATTAGCTGAAGCAGGCCAAGCATTTAGGATTCCTGGAGAAGGGCAGACGTATCTTGAATATTTGTTTAACATTTTCTTTCCTGAGTCTCTTTCTGAAGGGCTGTGTACATTGTTGACCAATGGCCTTAAGGGGAGGATTATGGCTGAGTCCATATCCTCTCAACATTCTTCAAATGGTTTATATTTTTGTAGAGTAACTTTCCCTTATTAATAATTCTATAAGGTTTATTCTACCAAGACAGTTGTCAACACAGAGCACTGTCTACACAAGGGCAGTGTTCAAATTTATGATTACAAGAAATCTGATTTTTGACTGTCATTATTTTTGTATATATCTATTTATATAACTTTTCTTTCTTTTTTTGAAAATTTCATACACGCATATAATTTATTCTGGTTAATTTTATCATCTAGACTTTTCTCTCTCCAACCAACCCCTGCCAACACCCCTCATTTTCACAAGCCCCTTCTAGCATGCATTTCATTTTGTTTTGTCTTGTGAACCACTGAATTTACGGCCATCTGTGTGATCAAATGTTTTGAACTATACCTTGGAGGTTTGTGGGCTCACACATAGGCACACAATTGCAGACAATGATTACCTTTACCCTGGAACCTACAAGTAGCACATAGTTGATTAGGTTAGTATATGGTCCCTTTCTCATTTATGACTGATACGGGTCTAATGTAGTGCAAGCCTGGTACAGGCAAACAGAATCACTGTAAGAGCACATTCAGAATATCCATATTGGCATGGTCAGAAGATGGCATTTTGCATTTTTTTTGGTGCTTACATTCCTTCTTCAACACTTCCTGAGCCTTAGAAGAGGTGGTATAAATGTCCCAGTTAGGGCTGAGCACTCGATTGTCATTTACTATCAGTACCAAGAGCAGCCGTAAGTCTCTGTATTCATCACAGTTCATTGTATTCTCCCCACTCAACTGTTAGCTACTGGTGAATTCTAGGGGAGAGGAAATCATAAATTGTGTCTTAAATTGTATATCCACAGATGAGTCCACCAGGCTCCCAATCAGTGCTTGAAACTTGTGGCCACACAGATGTATTGGTTAAACTTGGTGGGTCATACAACGGAGCAAAACTATATGAATATAAGAAAAGGATTTGAAAGGAGAGAGGGTCAACGGGTAGGAGGGAAATAGGACAGAGTAGTAGGAGGGAGTGGCCAGAAGTCTGGGAATATTGGCTATTATTATTGAATATTGAACATATTCTCATATAACCCATTCAGTAAATGCTACTATTATTTGTATTTTACTGATGAGGAAACTGAGAAGCAGAGAGGCTAAGTAACTTTTTAAAATGGCAAAACTAGTGGTCACACTAGGATTTGAATCTGGTCAGTCTGATCTAAAGTTTATAGATCTATCTATCATCTATCTATCTATCTATCTATCTATCTATCTATCTATCTATCATCTATCTATCTATCTATCTATCTATCTATCTATCTATCTATCCTATCTATCTGTCTATCTATCTATCCATCCATGCATCCATCCATCATCTATCTGTCTATCTATCTATCTATCTATCTATCTATCTATCTATCTATCTATCTATCCATCTATCATTTATGTATATGGGTGTTGGTACACCCATCCCATGGCTCCTGTGTAAAAGTCAGAGGACAATTTATGAGGCTCAGTTCTCCTTTCCACTAGGTGCTTCCTGGGGATTGAACTCACTCGGTTTATTAGACTTGGCAGTAAGTACCTTACCCACTGAGTCATCCTGTCAATTACTTCCCTTCAAGTTTACAGTTCTTTCTACTGTAAAACAAACACCACCAACAGTTATAGTGCAAGTCTTCATGCATAATTGACAATGAAACACAAATGTATGCAATTTAAGCACAGAGATCTGTTGTAATTATGGTTTCCATTCAATTAGCTCTCTCCTTGCCTCTATTTTGTATGTAGCCCACACTGGTATCTAACTCACCATGTAGTCCAAGATTATTCCCCTGCCTCCACTCTCCCTCCCTGCATGCTGTAATTTCAAGTGTGCATTTCCATACCCTTCTTAGGACCCTGTGTTTATTTGTCATAAATGTGCAAGACCCCATAGAATAAGAAGAGTTCATAAGGATAAAATAGGATTTCATCTACAGAATCCATCTCAGAAGGTGTCATGGCAGGAAATGAGCAATTATGTAGTTTCCTCCTAGCAAGACTCCTAGGAGAGACCCTCTGCTTTTCCCTGTTATCTCTGTTTGACAAGACCTTTGCCTTTCCTGCACCCAGTGCAGACTTTTTGTCAGCCTGTGCTGGACAGGGCCATGGTTCTGTCCTAAGCTGAACTAGAGTGTCTCTGTATTGTCTGGCTTCTCTGCTGCTTTTTTTTTTTTTTTTTTTTTTTTTTTTTTTTTTTTTTTTTTTTGGTCAGAGTTTCCCACACTTTCTGAGACTTTATAATTGGAGGATTGATCTCACAACAGTGCTCATTTTGAGTACCATAGCCCTTCAGTGATACAATGTTCTAGAATCTTTCTTGGAAGTCCAATGGCAGAAGATTGCAAACACACTGATGTGGGGTAGTAGAGAGTAGGCAGGGAATCATGGCCAATGCACCCTTCCACACCCACCACAATGCAATGTAGTAATGAGTTTCATGTGCTCTTTGCAGGCCAACCTCTGTCCTTAACGCAAGAGTCTTTTACTGTGATGGACTCGGTGCACTGGAGATTGTCAGTTTCCAGGTCTTTTACGGAATCTTGGGACCTCTTGGCATGACCAGTCAGTCTTTCAACAGCCTTTGTGGAGAATGAGCCTACCTGTGTTCTCCATTCTGTTGACTCTGCAAGTGGGACCAAGAAAAGATCAATTCTTTATTACATTAGAGCCAGAATATTTTTCTCTGAAATTTGGGTGTCCTTGTGCAGTCTGTGCTGGGGAACTTTATCATTCTGCTAGATCCTTCTAAGAGGAAATGTTGAAAATGGGCTGAGATCTACTTCTCTCTCTCTCTTTTCTTCTTCCTTTCTTCTTTTTCTCTCCCTCCTCTTGCTGTTGCTGCAAAGAACATTCCTGTTTAAGAACAACTTTTAACCCATCTTTGTGCAATGTATTAACTGAAGTAGATTAATTGTGAAAATCAATGTGCCTATAGATACTTGACAAATTGAATTTCAAAGAGGGTGCTTTATTGTACATATTATCAAACATGACATGGCGGTTTCCCATAGTCCCAATTAGATGCTGACAGAGGTGATGCCAGCTCAGAGGCTGCTACAAGCATGAGGTAGTAAGGTCAAATGTGGCCATGCAGTGGGGAGTGGAGTGCCTGAGTGCCTGTAGAACGTTGAGAACAAAGCAAAGGATCTCATTCAGAGAATGCCCATTTTTCCAGTGTCTGATAGACTTATGGGAAATATTTCTCATGGGAAAGTGATAGCACCTGGATATCATTTTTAGAAGATTTTAAACCCAACTTATGATATAAATTGGTAAAACTCACCAATGTTATTTACTATAGATGGTGATGGATGACCTTTGTGGTCAGCACTGAATCCAATTAGTCTTTTTGGCTGACAAGAAGGGTGATGGGCAGAGATAAAGCGTGAAGCCATGCAGATTAACATGAACAACATGTCAGTCTTTATTATGCTCTTAGACAATGATTTTTGTGATAGAATATGAGAGTGACTGGGAGTGGGCAGGGAAGGACTACAGTTATTGCAGGGAGTGGACATGGGCAAAGATCAGCTATGGACACAAGTGCTTCTAAGTCTTCCTCTTGGAATATAGGTACTGTTTGTTCTGTAACTTACAGCACTTATATGTATCTTGGTTTGAGAGGGTGGAAGATGCCAGATAAGTTTTGAAATAAGACACAAATTTCTATTGCAAACTGAAACTTACCTGTACTTCAGGCCAATAGTCTCAAAGTCATCAAGACTGTGTTTGGTGAATTGCCCAAACTAAGTAGACTTTGACTTCTGAAAGAGGCAACATCACTGTAACTTACTGCTTCTCCTAGGAACATTTACAATGGAACAAGTTGAGAAAAGATGGAAAACTCCTAATAATGTATTTCTAAATGTTTTACTTCAAGTGTTTGGAACCCAGGCAGAGCATGAATTTGGGAACATGGGGCTATACTTGTGCCTCAGATGTTCTATTTCTAAAGCCTGCTTAAGAAACCTTTTTTTGGATATAACTAATTGGAGTGGGTGTACATGGGTGGCATTTTGTTCTAAGAATGAAAACATTGCAGTTTGCAAAGGTGGGGAATTAGATTTTGTTGTAATTCCTGTAGTAGGACCCTGGAGAGATGACTCAGCAGTTAAGAGCATGTAGTGCTGTGGCTGAGAAACTGTGTTCTGTTCCCAGCACTCAAGTTAGGCAGCTCACAGCCTCCTATAACTCCAACAAATCCAACTTCTGGACTCCATGGGTACTGCATGGACATACACACACCCCCCACACAATTAATACAGTATTTCAAAAATTCCTGTAGCAATGTAGCTGTGGCTGTTTTTCTAAGACCACACTGGGAATGTGACTGCTCTTTTGTGCCCTCTGCAACAGTGGACCTGTTCCCCTTGAAGTGACTAAGTGTCCTGCCGTTCCTTTCTGCTTTCACTGCAGTTTTCCAAAAAGCATGTCATTTTCTCAGTTATCATCATTAGTCACTTCAATAAAACTCCTTAAGTATTCTATAAACTGAATTTAAGGCTATCCAGGGGACTTGCTGGTGTCCATCCATCTTTTATCTTTCTCTCTCTATCTCTTTCTCTTTTATATGCTAATGGTCAGTGGCCATGACATTGAGATTGCTTCTATTTCATCTTTCCCTGAACTTAGAGGAAAACCCACCCTCCTGTCTCCTCTAAGAGGAAAATTTCTTGGTATATTTTGGATATGTTACTCATTCTGGTAAACATGTTTTTTCCCCATATTTATTATTTATTTTTAAGAATCATTTTTTTTTATTTATGTGCATTCCTCTCACCTTTTGAATGTGTGCATATGTGTACAGGTGCCCAAAGAGTTACAGGAGGCTCTGAACTGTGCAACATGGTATGAGGAACTGAACTCGGGCTCTTTTGCAGGATCATCAAGTGCTCTTAACTGCTGAACCATCTCTCCATCCTTATATAATATTGTCTATCCTAAAGACAGAAGTAGCATTTCTTCCTAATAGTTATGCTATAGAAAATAACTGTGTCTCTTCCATTTCCTTTTCTCCAAATGACTCGAAAAGAACTGTCCCTTTCTTTGTAATGCTTATTCATTGCCCAGTTTTGCATCATAGTTATCAGAACATTCTCTTCTAGTTGAAGGTCAAATATCCTATATTTTAGACCATACTAGAGTTAATGCTATTGTCTTTCCTATTTTTAATATAATATCTTTATATATTCTTTGAGAATTTTATACATGCATACATTTTCATGATCCTTCCCTTCCAAATGCCTCTTTAATTTTCTGTTCTCTTTGTCTTAAATAGGCCATTGGGTCACATGATTGCTACCCATATATGTGTCATGTGGGTCCATTCACTGTAGCACGGTCAATGTGCCAGGGAACACACTAAAGAAAATTGCCTTTCCCTCCCAGTCATCAGCTGTCAATAGATTCTCAACTAGGGGTGGCAGCTCAAGTTCCCCTCCTTGATTTATGTTGGTATGTTGGCTTGGTCTCGTGCAGGTCTTATGCAGGCCACTGTATCTTTTTACACTTCTGTTTATTTGAGTCAAGGTCTCTTGCAGTACAGCCTGACTTTGAACTCACTATGTAGCCCAGGGTGGCTCTTTGACTCTACCTCCTAAGTTCTGAAATTACAGTCAGGTACTACCATGCTGACTTTTCCTTTTACATTCTTGTGCTACTTATAAATATAATCCAGTGTCCCTATTTCATTTCCTTTACTATAGATCTCTGACCTTGAGTACATCTACAAAAACTTTCCATATGCATAGAGAGATGCTGTGCTTTACTTTCTTGATAAAGAGTGTTATTCAATAATTTTTCTGTTTGTCCTTTACACCATATACTGAGTTTCTTGTACTGACAAAAAGCCTTCTAGATATTTGAAAAGATTCTATTGAATTTCCATGAATGATGTGGTCTCTGCTGAGGGTCATGAGGAGGGTTCACAGTGGTGAAGTATGTAGTTAGTTTTTTTTTTTTTTTTTTTCTGTGACAACATAACCGACAAAAGCAACTTGAAGAGAGGGGAAGTTTATTTTGGTTCCCAGGTTGAGAGTACAGTCTGTCGTGGTGGAGAAAACATTGTGAGGGTGCAGGAGGCAGCTGGTCACATTGAACTGCAGTCAGTGCACACAGAGAGATGAATGTTAGCACTTAGCTGCTTCTCTCCTTTTTATGCAGTCCAGGAATTCAGCCTTTGAAATAGTGCTGCTCATATTAAGTGTGAGTTTTCTTGTTTTAGTTGCTGAATCCAGAATCTCTTTTACAAACACACCCAGATATTTGTCTCCTAGGTGATTCTGGATCTAGTCAAGTTGACAGTCAGCACTTATCCCCACAGTGGAAGGTGCCAGAATTCAGAAGATCTGAATGCTATGTTAATATTTAGACCTGCTAGCTTGTACTCAGACACTGCCTGTGCCTGATAGAGTAGGAGCTGGGTTCTAAAGCCAAAGCTGTCCAGGATGAAGAACCAGCTTTGGAATGTCAGTGATGATTAAGAATAAAAGACTTAAGGGAGATCATAGGATGGAATGAGCTTGGCTAAATCCCTTACCTTGATTTCATTGCTATGCCTGTCTTATCCTGTGCAAGACATCATTGGACATGAGTAATATATTTTCTTTTCACATATATATAACAAGAGGATTTTTAATCTAGAAAAGGAGATATCATAATCATGATAAACATATTTTCTTTGTGCTATAAAATAATGTAACAAAAAGGCAGAAAGGAAAATACACTTTTTATAAGAAGATGGAGTAGACGAATTAGTCCTCAAATTTCTTATGTTCTTGTTCGCTGACATTTGCATCAGTTAATGAGTTCCTATTATAAGGTATATTTTTCTGGCATGTTCTGAACCATTGTTGGTCCTTTTAAGAGCTAAATATTGACTTATTTTATCACAATTTATTGCAAAGAATTAATCTGATGGTTTAAAAAGTAACATAAATAAGTGATAAAACCATCTGGTATGGATTGTAAGTGCTAACATTTAAGCCACTCCTCTTTGACACCTGCAGGCATCCTACTTACTTAAGCACATGTTCATGGCTTGTGTTCTGATCTTCCTTTTTCCAAAGCACCTAGGAAACGTTGCCTCCTTCAGGGAAAAAGTTCTGTCTTCACATTGTTTGTCTAATTTTCTTATCTGACCTACCTCCTGGTCTCAAAGAAACCATGGAGTTTTGTTTTGTTTTGTATGACTGCATTCAAAGTAGTGGAAGGATAAATGCTGTAGGCACCAGGAATATTTCCCAACATTTTCTATAACAAATATGGATGCACAGTATTAATTATCCCCATAAACCAGCATCGTTGCTGGATGTGGTGGTTCATAGCTATAATTCCAGCACTTGGAATTACACTTGAGACCAGATAATTGTTACGGGTTAGAGGCTATCTCAAACTATAGAGAGTCAGGACCAGCTGGGTCACACAGCAAAACCTCATATCAGGTGCAACAAAACCAAAACAAACAACACCAAAACCAGGAAATTGACTAAACAAACAACACCTTTCCACACAAAATATCTCTGAGACCATGACTTTGACCCACCAGCTTTCTCTGTCCAGATCTCTCTCTATATCTCAACTTCTTCTTATCTGGTGCAGAAGTATAACTCTAATGTCAAAGGACAGTTTGGTATAGGTTATTTTTCAAATCTATCTATCTATCTATCTATCTATCTATCTATCTATCTATCATCTATCTATCTATCTATCTATCTATCTATCATCATCATCATCATCATCATCGTCATCATCTTTCTATCTATTTGTGTGTATGTGTGTGAGTGTGCATGTCACACTATGTGTGTGGAGGTCAGGTGTGAATTTGTGGAGTTAATTCTCTCCTACCGTTTGGGGACTGGGAATGAAATTCACAAGAAAATTGGCTGGGCAGAAAGGACTTTTACTTGCTAAACCATTTCAACAGTCCAGATTTGGATTTTATCTTATACTAGATCACATTAAAAATTTAAAACATATTATATGGGAAAATTATAATGCTCCTCTGAGAGCTGTAGACCACAAAACCTTCAACACCAGACATGAAAAACCCTCCTTTGATTTGTTGGTCAGGGTTGGTACAAGAGATCCCCCAAACATTATAAGCTACACTTATTGCCTTGGTTACCTCTCAGAAGATGAAGGTAAGCACATATTCCTGAGGATACCATGCTCTTCAGACACAGGACCTGGATGATCTGAGCTAGAACTGACCTGAAAGCATTCTTTCTGTGGTCTAGCTTTCACAGTACCAGAAGGTAACATGCAAGCTTCCAAGAAAGGGAAACAACCAATAATCCCATTCATCTATGATGCTTATGAACCACAACAATGACTAGCATAGCATGATAAGCCTAGGGTACAGTGGTGGCCAACATACCTTGGGGCTAACTAATCGTTTATTAGTTAAACCAGATGTCAGATCAATAGGAGTAAAATAGTGCTTGGAACTGAAAATTTAGCCAACAACCTGGGCTAGTGAAGTTATGGATCTTGGTGGAGAACCTATAACCACCACTTTACTAAACTAGTAAAAGTCCTAAATACATTATAAATATTTATCCTTATATACACAGATAAATGTGGGTCTCACCTCTCATCAACAAAAGGTCTTTTAGCAACAGACAGAGGCCATTAAAAAACCCACAGCCGAACAAAAGGCAGAAAACAAGGGATCTTGGGGTGTTCAGTGGCAACTGGGAGACCCACAATACAATTCCTGTACGTCAGGCTCAGGGAACATCATTGATAAAGGAGCAGAAAGATTTTTAAGAGCCAGATGAGCTGAAAGTCTGCTGTGAGACAGCATCTCTTAGAATTAGAAAGGATAAACTACATCATCATGGCTGCTAAAATAAGTCCAAAACAAGGATGACATCAATAGGTATGTTAACATGGAAAGAGGATATCTTATAGGCTTCCAACTGTAGCCAAAGAATGAAAGCAACCAAGGAATGCTGAGAATGGAAGCAATAGTCTTCCTTAGGGAAGAAACTCCACATTGGTTATCCAAGATCAAGTGATTATCCCTGAAATCATATGCATATGAGTAACATTATATGGACTGTGCAAATTGTATTTAAATATTTAGTATCTTTCTCTCTCTCTCTCTCTCTCTCTCTCTCTCTATATATATATATATATATATATATATATGTATGTATGTATATGTATAACTTCTAAGTGCACTGCAGGGATGTGAAAAGAGCAGACCTCACTTCCTTTTGGCCAGAGCTTTGGAAGGGAGATTGAGCTTCTTCCAATATGTTTTGCATCTATGGAGCATATTGCTTTGGCAATTAGACAAGTGTATGGAGGGAGGGGGACAAAAACAGAGAAAGTAACATAAAGACGCAGATATATCCCATACTCTCTTCTAACCGAGAGTACTATTTGTGTCACTGACAGCCGAAGGAGTTCTCTCTAGTACTTCAGGCTCTGATGAGATTTGACATTTTAAATAACATCTTTGATCCTGGGCTGAATTAAAGAGCAAACAGAATTAACCTATATGAGATCAGTTTTGTAAATGCCAAATGCTAATCTCTGTTATTACTTAAAATGCCATTATTATTGATAATTGTTATTAATTAAAACCCATCATTTTTAAAAACATGGGAACTAGAAAGGTCATTGAAAAAAAAGTAGAGAAAATGAATTTATACTTAAACTTGTGAAGAACCAGTGAGGTTTTTGGAGAAAATGTACAAAGATGAAAGTCTAGGTAAAAGATTCTGATCTGGGCAAAGCACTTAAGTTTGAGTTGATGGGAGGTGGTTAGGTCCAGGAGCGTACTTGAAAGGTACAATGATAGACTGAAGCCCACCACAAGGAAGCAGTAGCAGTGAGAGCAGGAATATGTCTAGCTTCCAAAGAAAACATTGTAGGGCTTGACATAAGTATGACTTGCTCTGTGAGCTACCTGTTCCTGTCTAAAAAGTTACTTCTTCACACTGCATGACACAGAAACATTACTTCACACAGCTTCTAAGGGTAGGAGATACTTTGCAAGTAAGTTAAAGGACTGGGGATTACTCTTCAGGTTGGAGGCAGGCATCTGGTCCCAGCTATTATCATGTAATGAATCATAAAGGACATAAAGGACTGGAGATGTCACTCATATGTGTTTGCCTAGCACAGATGAGGCTTTGGCTTCAATTCTCTAAGCACTGCATACACTGGGCTTAGTGGTAGATGCTCTTCATTCCACCACTCAGGAAGACGAGGCAGGAGGATCAGGAGATTAAGGTTAAAAAAAAAAAAGAAAAGAAAAGGAGATTAAGGTCATTCTCAGCTATATTGTGATTTTGAGTCCAGTTGAGGATACAAGAGACCCTGTTTCAAAAGAAAACAAAAAAGGCAGCCTGCCCCTGAGCTAAGCCAGAGACCCTGAGCTCCCTCCTCAGGACCCACTGGTGAAAGGAGAGAACTGATCCCCCAAACTGTGTCTGACATCGACATGTATACTGTGACACATGCATACCTATACATTTACACACATCAGATAAACAAATAGTGTAATTAAAAGTACAATTAATTTCTAAGTTTGGCTCTGGGCTATGAGCAACCTTCAGGTCCTTGACATTGGGACTTTCTACAGAGGTGCTCCAAATTGACTTTTACCACAGTAGGTGAATAGAAATGTGAGACAATGGATATAGATGAAATCTGCCTCCTTTCCTACTTAATATTGATAATTATGGACCACATCTCTGTGTGATCTTGAAAGATAAGAAACTACACAAGAATATAAGCTCTCAGAGCAAGAGGACTATGGAGGCCATCTTTCAATCTGCCCCTTCACAAGGGAAATTCTCAAATGAATGTACTGGAGAAGTACTCTTACGATTGAGGCCAAGTGAGGGGCCAGGGTTCAGTAGTGGGCTTACAAGACAGTGCTGAGTTCTTGAAGGTGAGCTTTGGGTGTCTCTAGTCAAAGCACTATAGAAATAGTCTGCTCGATGTTGGAGACAAGGCAGTGTGGAAAAGGAAATCTGATTGGAAGGAGATGCAGATGAAATGGGCCCTGTCAAAGATGGCAATGCTTTTAAAGAAGGTTTTGGTATTAGCATGAGCTGGGGTAGATACTACTCTGAAGAGAGTGAACATGTAAAAATTTATTGGAGCTGGGTGGTGGTGGTGCATGCCTTTAATCCCAGCACTTGGGAGGCAGAGCCAGGCAGATCTCTGTGAGTTCGAGGCACCAAAGCCACACGGAGAAACCTTGTCTTGAAAAACAAAACAAAACAAAAAATGTATTGGAGGGAATGCCTTTCCCCGGTTGTCGATGAACTTTATCGGTAGAAGAAATAAATGAGTTGCATTTTATTACTCTTTCTGATGGTATAGTTAATGGAAGACATTTTGGAATTTCAATTGTTCTAGCTTGTTTCCTGTTGCCATGATACATACCATGGACAAAAGCAACCTGGGCATGAAAAGGCTTATTTCAACTTATAGGTCACAGTCCTTTATTAGGGGAAGACAAGGCAGAAACAGGAGTAGAATTTATGGAAGAATGCTGCTTACCACTTTGCTCCAAGGCTCATGTTTAGTTAATGCAGCACAAGTCTGCCTGCTTAGGGATGGTGCCACCCACAGTTGGCTGTGTTCATCCACATTAATTACCAATCAAGGAAATGCCCCACAGTCACGCCAACAGGCCAATCTTATGGAGACAATACTTCGATATGGTTTCCTTTCCTCACGTGTGTCAAGTTGACAAGATTGGCCATCCTTTCTATGAAACCACACAATCAACTAACATAAGTAAAACAATGTGGACTTAAGGATGAGATCTATTATCCACTCTCTGATGCTATTACTTTTGCTTTGCATTTACAAATTACCTCTCTTGTCCTCCCTTCCCCACTCCCTCTATCCTTCTCTCCCCCTTCCTCTTCTTTCCTTTCAGACAGTTCATAATTAATTAATTCATAATAGTATTCTAAGCATTTGCGTATTCATTAGAAATCACAATGTGTGTGAATCACACATATATCTGAAACAATGACATATTTTGCAAGTGAACCAACAGCTATCCCTAGAGATAGTTTTCCTATATGCTTCAATTACTGTGAGCATTGATTTGTTTCAAATTAGTGAGTATAAGTAGAAAAATAACCTGAACTAGGTAAGAAAGTAGTAGAAATTAGAAATAAATAAAGTTCCCACAGCTGATATGTTTGTCCCCACTCTTTCTTTCTAGGAGCTCCTGTGTTTTATGTATAAAGCACATGAACCTGTTTTGTTTTGTTTTAAAGTTGAGCACATTTCTCTCTAGACCTCATGAGGAAGGATAATGTACATTTGCACTGTTTTGTGGAGGAGGAAGGAGTTCATTTCTTCTCTCTGGCCTGAAAGCCTTCATTCTCTCCTTTCTGCGGCCTGGGTATAATCAGACAGTCCACAGTAAATGGAGCCCATGCTTTAAATGAGGTCTCACACAGTGCAGGAATGATTTCCATGGGCTAATTTGAGCTACCTCCATTTATGCTTGACAGGAAGGCATTTTATCCTGTCTATTCATGATTCTTTTTAACAGCATCCCAACTTTAAGAAATTGATCTTCTATCTAGCATTGCTTGAAGCTTTTCAAACTGTTCGTTTGCTCTGTGATTTTACATTTGTAATAATACGTGCATGACTATATCTATAGATGTTCATATGGACAAAACAGATTTGCTTGTATACAAAATACATGAGACGTGCACCAACATTCGCACTTGCATTCCATGGGTTCTCTTCAAATTGGATGCTGTACAAAAGAGTTTTATCTTCCAGGGATGCAAAATGCATGAGAATGCTTTTCAGTCAGAGAGCTCTCAGGACAGAGAAGGAAGCAGCATCCAGGAGAGCTGGCGCAGCTGGAGGTGTCTGCTGGTAAATACCAATTCAGACCCCTAAGCTGCTGTCAGCTGCCTTCCTGAGAACCGGCAGGTTTTCCAAATGGACTTTGCACATCTACATGTGTAATTTGTAATTAATCCATTGTTCAATGTCATTCGAATGCATTTGACAGACCCCTCCCACCCCCAAAACAGTTCCATTACTGGGCAGTAGGGAGTACTTTCCTGGTTAGTCTATCCAATGTAATTGTTTTAGGCTGATCCTATTTTAAAGACGCTTGGAAAATGTGTCTGGCATCGTGGATTACATTTCGTTTTGTGCTTTCGATGGGAGCGGACACACTGGCTTGGTTTCCTGTTTCTTTCCTCTCTCTCTTTCAAATCACCACTCTCTCTGTATTTCTTTTGTCTGCCCCACAGCCACACATCATTCGCTGCTGACCCATCCAGACACAAACTGCTCTCATGAACCAATATGAAGGTTTTTGAAATCAAACTGGGTAAGGGACTATTTAACCCCTGGCCTTGCTAAAGAGGACAGAAAGATGAACCTGTGCTCCATTTTATGATTTCAGCCCGTTCCTTGACCACTTCATACATGTATGTAATGCGTTCTGATTACTCTCTCCCGCCCCCCATTCCTGTATTGCCTCCTTCCCACCCCTCCTCATCACCAGTCCCTTTCTTAGATGTGTGACTTCTGGTTTTGTTTTGATTTAGTTTAATTAGGGCTGTCTGTGCGACAGCAGGATTGAGGCTCTCCGCTGGAGTTTTGTGGACTCATTGGTGGGTAAACCATGAATTTTATTTCTTTATTTTATCTAATTACCACACCTCCACTCTTGGGCTTCTGGAGTTGCAGAAACTATTCCAATTCTACAAAAAAATTAACTTGATGGAAATTTTAGTGTTAATTTAGGCGAGATGAACATTACTAGTTTGGAATATCATTTTTTTAAATTAAATTTTTTCATTTATTTTACATAGTGACCACAATTTCCCCTCTCTCTTCTCCTCCAGTTCCCTCCCCTGACCTTCCATCTACCCCTTACTCCAAGCCCATCCACTCCACCTCTGTCATCATTCAGAAAGGGGCAGGCCTCTCATGGGAGTCAACGAAGCATGACACATCAAATTGAGGCAGGATCAAGCTCCTCCCCCTGCATCTTGATTAATGATTGATAGGGGAGGTGTTCCTCGCACTGTGATGGTGCAACCCCACGGCAGTTGGTCCTGGGGTTGTGTAGGAAAGTAAGCCGCAAGGCAAGCAACAGCCAGTAAACAGCATTTCTCCACGGTCTCTTCAGTTCTTGCTTTGAATTCCTGAGCTGGCTTATCTTGGTGATGGACTGTAAACTGTGAACCGAAATAAACTTCTTCCCGCCCCCCCCCCCCCCCAAGTTGTTTTTGGTCAGTATTTTTATCACAGCATCAGAAAGCTAACTAAGGAAAACAGGATTCCAAAGCTAAGTGGCTTAGATTTCCTTGTGGGAACGCTGAACCATTCTTAACAGGGATTGCCATCTTATAATGGATGTGAGCTAGGGAATTGGCCCAGGGATGTTTTCAGTGGAGAACCTGGTATGGTTTCCCAAGGTTATTCCATTCAGTGGGATGCTCTTTCCACTGTTTAAGTCAGCAAGTATGGAAGTGGAGGGATGGAAAACTGATAGTAATGCAAATGTTTTTTGTTTGTAGCGATGCATATGAATTTTCTCTGGGAGAGACACAATTGATTTCCTTTCTATGGAAGACACAACCAGGGACATTATTCTTATATTTGTCAATAGGACTTTTAGGAGTTTTCTACTTTTTAGCAAATTGATTTAGCACTCTGAGTGTCTAGACACATCTTTGTTCACATTTTAGGTTGAATGAGTCAATATTTCATTATTTCTCTCACTTATTAGTGAGTTAAATATGTTTTTTGACAGATGTTGGTCATATTTTTTGTAGAGGAGTAATGCTTGTATTCTTGAAATATACTTGATTACACATTCAAGGCATCTGTTATGTATCCCTTCCCTCTCTTCCCATCTTACTCTTTTCCCTTTCTTTTTCTTCCCACTTTCATTATTTTTGCTGATCCTGCATCAAAAACAGTGAACTTTCATGTTTCTGCATCTCAGAGTTTAATAACACACCTCACTAAATTATGAGTTCCAGTCTATGAACAAAGAAATGGAACAGCTAAGTCAGCAATCTCAAGTCACCATCAAGTAAGGGTCTAGAGGAACCTTGAACTTGGGTGGTGCAAGCTCTTGGATGAGGACTTAACTGACACGGCCTTTACTATTTTTTATATAAACCAAGGCGTGGTGATGCTTTCATATATGTAATACAAGAACAGAAACATGCAAATAGTTCATTATGTTAGCTTTTCTCTAACAATTATTTGTTTCAATATGTTGAATCTCTAATCAGTTATTGACTTAATTTGCTTATATATGAATAATTTAAAATTTTCTGGAGAATTTTGTTACTCTTTTAAAATTTAGTAATTTTTATATTTCTAATTAGACTATAGAGTGTGAGATTTCATTATAGCATTTGCAAACTTAATTTATTTTTGATGTCCACTTCCTTCTCTTTCTCATCCTCTTGGCCCCTTTTGTACCCTTCTACCCTACTCCATGTAGCCTCTTGCCCACTTTTTGTCACACATGTGTTCTATTACACTGATGTACAGTGTGTCTGTTATCTTCACAGTTAGTATGAAATGCTTTGGATGGCTTTCCTTCAAGAAAATCTGTCTTTTTCCCTAAGCTAAGGATAGGCCTGCTTCTGTGAGCAACTTTTGGGGATGTGAATATTACTAATGAAAACTAGTGTTCTTGAGTTACTTCAGCAGAAGACATAAACAGTGTTTGGGGTTTGGGAGTTTGAGTCTTACTTGGTGTGTTACTGGAACCCCTTAATATATTTAGACAAGGCTGGTGAGATGGTTCAATTGATAAAATGATGTGGACCTGAGTTTGATTTGCAGAATTCATGGAAAAAGCCAGATGTGGTGGTGTGAAATTGTAATCTCAGTTCTGGGGATACATGGGCCGATCCCCAGGGTTCACTTCAAAGACCACCTCCTGCGCTGGTGAGCTCTAGATTTCAGTCACTGAGGGCCTATCTGAAAAAACAAATTAGACAGTACTTGAGGACACTTAATGTTGTCCTCTGGCCTCTACATGCATGTGTATAGGCATTTGCACACACACACACAAGCATACACACACACACACACACACACACACACACACACACACACACATTTCGACATGGGTTAGTTATTCTTGCTTCACTGCAGACCACCACTTACAGAAAGTGCTCTCAGCCTGTAGGAATCATTCAAGTTCAGACCTTGCTTGGATGATGCTTCCAGATTTAGGATTAGGAGTTAAGAAACATGATTTCTGGTACTAATTTTACCTCAGTATGGGCCATGTTACTGAGACTCAGAAACCTGGTAAAATAAGGGTAATTTTTGAGCATCTTTGAGCCATGGTTCCTGGGCATTTTGGGTCATTAGACCATGCCTTTGAGGAGAGTTTCATTCTTCCTGCTTATCCTATCTGCCTACTTTGAATGGCAGTTGGCCTGTTGCATAAATGAATTTATAGTAGCAAACCTCAAGAGTACCCAGAAGGTGGTCTCTAGGTCTCTGGAAGTATAAGCAGTAAGAGGGTCTTAGTCTGTAATCTGGGACTATTATGTGCAAACCTGAGGATGGCTTCTATCAGAGAATGCTTGGCAAACTTGTGTGGAACCAACACAACCAGGGCCTGACTTGGACACACAAGTATAATGCCATAGTGGTCCTCATGGCATCTGATCATTTGTTCACAAGCTACAGTGGGGAAAGTGGAACTCAATAACTGTTTATGGTGGTGGCTGTACTGTGACACTTAGGGAAATACAGCTACTGACAACCTTTGTTTCATGCACCTGTTCAATTAGAAGAGCCTTTAAGTAAAGACAGTGCAAATTACTGCAGGAACAGAATAACAAGGGGAAATTGAAGACTTGCCTTGGAAAGCCCTACTTTTAATCAAGGCTGTAAGTTAAGCTGCCATGTAGTACAAGAGTTTAAGAAGGAGGGAAGTGGAGAAGCCATCTATGCTGCATTGCTTAGGGACTCAATTTTACTTCTAAACAGAACTTAACTGGAAACTGTCCATGTATGGGGCTTAAACACCCATCTCATACTTCGATCTTGTTTCCTAGATTAGAAGGAAATCAGCTTGATTGATTTTTCTACCTTAATGACTATGATGTTTAATCTTGGATGTTATCTTGACTGATCTGGAATAAACTTTTCCATTTATTTGTGTGAGTGTGTGTGTGAATGTGAGTGTAAGTGTGTGTGTAAGTATGTGCAAGAGAGTATGAGTGTGTATATGAGTATGTGTGCATGTAAGTATGTGACTTTTGTATCAGTGTGAGAGTGTGTTTGAGTATGTGCACATGGAAGTATGTGCAGCACTGGGAAATTGAACTTAGAGCCCTGTGTATGCTAGGCAAACACTGGTGAGCTATATTTAAAAAAACAACAACAACACATTTTTTGTTTTGTTTTGTTGGCTCTTGGAATTGAATTTAGGGCTTCATGCATACCAGACAAATGTTTTGACACTGAGTTAAGCTATAACCTCAGCTCTCTCTCTCTCTCTCTCTCTCTCTCTCTCTCTCTCTCTCTCTCTCTCTCCAGATTTTTATATATCTGAGTCTATACCTGAACTGATCTGACGTCCAGACTGGCCTTGAATTCTTGATCCTACTGCCCCAACTCTGTGGGTATTGGGAAAACAGATCTACACCACCACACCTGCCTCTCATTTATTTTTATTTTTTAATAAAATCTTTAGGTAAATAATGATATTAGCAGATAGCTAAGTCATACAGCCACTTTTCAGGCGGTGCTAGAGTTGTATATTTCTCAAAATGAAGACTTGCATCTAACAAATCCAGGCGTGGCTTGCTAGGGCTCTAGCTCAGTGGCAGGGTACTGATCTAGGACCTGCGAGACTCTGGGCTTGCTCTTTGGCATCACCAAAAAAACAAAACAAACAACTGCAGTTCTCCAGCTTGTTCCTGCCATGACTTTGAAGATGCTTGAATTTCAGGAAGGAAGAATATAAATATATGCAGAAGACATCACAAGGAAGAAGGCAGACCCCTGTCTTCAGCTTGGGAGAGATGACCCACTGTTTCAGGCCTCCATATATTTACCCAAGAAACAGGGATGATGGTAGAACACACCATAACCCTGTGGTGTGTATGTGGATAGTTAATATGCTTAGCTACTGAGTATGTCATTGCCTAAGGTGCTAATTGTTTGCTGAGGCCACAAACACATCAAAACTCACAAGGGAGTTCTTTGAACCAGATATTTGTGAGCCATGCGGCATCCTACTTCCTGGCCACTAAACTTGTGTGATTCAATTCCTCCGACGCCTGGGGATTCAACGACTCAAAGGAACTGGTGATATTTTTGCGGCCAAGGTCACATCTTTCAGGTAATAGAATGTCTAACATGTGCAAAGAGAAGGGTCATGGCAGTGCTCTGTTTGCAGAAAAACCTCTAGGAAAGTTCAGACATCGCCATCTAAATTCCCTAGAGCCCTCCGAGGGGAGGAGGACAGGAAAATCAGAGCTACTCTACCTGGGATCTTAAGAGTGGAGGTGATTAAAGGGAATCGCAGAACCATTCAGGTTCCGCTGCCGCCGGCCACCCGGAGAGGCTGATTGTGACCTGCGGCTGCATCTCGACTTTCAATGTCTCACAGCTTCCGAGGGAACAAACAAATCAGGGTTCTGGTAATTAAAAGTTGTTAATGTCTCCTTTCCTTTCTCTCGTAAATTAAAATGATTTGGCATAGGAGGAAGAGAAGACAGAATTTAGTTATTTTGGGTAATTGCAGTGTCAAACTGATCGTTTTCTCAATTTTCTCACAAAATTGCCTAATTGAGAACAACTAAACAGATGGTCCTTTGTTTTCGCGGCTTTCTCTTACTAGCCCCGTAGCCAGTCCCAGACTTACTTCCCAATGCAAAGCAGCACTGGTGTAGTCCGCTCTCAGCCTGGCCCTCAAGCAGGCCAGCTTGGAAACGCCTCATGTACTTCCCACGACTTCCAGAAGAGGGCGCCGAAGACATACCCAAGAGCCAAACTTCAGTTTGCATAGCAGCTTGTCATAAAACCTTGGCAGAAGTCATTTTCAGCTTCAGGCAGCTAAACCATTTTTCTTTCATAATTATCAGGTAAAATACCTTCTTTCTTAAAGTTTACACTTTTATATCCCCTTTTCAAGAAAGAATTTCCGGGGCTAGGAAATCTGTTGATTATGTACAGGAGGACCTGAGTTTGACCCCTGTAACCTATAACCTATGTAAATAAAGTCAGGCACGTGGCACTCACTTAAATCCCAGTACTGTGGAGGCGAAGACAAAGCAGATTGCTGTGGCTCGCTGCCCAGCCAGCCTAGCCTAATTGGGTAAGCTTCAGGGCAGTGAAGGAGCCTGTCTCAGAAAACAAGGTGACAGCTCATGAGTAATGACGTCCAAGGTTGTCCTCTGGCCTCCACAAGCACACACACACACACACACACACACACACACACACACACACACACACACACAAGAAAAAGCATTTCTTTATATATTAATACAAAAGAAAGCTGGTAGGAAGCCACCAAAATGGCTGTGGCTACACTGGAAGTTGTTCAAACAAGACTGCAAAGTCACTAGGCCACTGACCATACTCAGAAATTCTGGCTTGGAAAGCGAGACAGTCATGAGTCACCACCCATGTGTGATCAGTGAGAAATGCAGAAGTAGTCACTCTATAAAGTAGGAAAAGGCTGACCCACTGGGATTGTGCTTGGTGTACTAGTACATGCAATGTCCCCTTGCTTCTCCCAGTTGATGCCCTAGGTATCATTCCCACCCCATTCCTGGGGTTCTGGATCATTATGGTTGTGCTTCTGACCATTTAGTTGGTTGGGAGTCTTTCCATTCTTCCATAGCTTTGCCTGGGTCTTCTAGTACCATTGGTCTTAACAATGTACTAGTGATGCATCAGAATTGTCTATTGACCTTTACATAAGGACAAGTTGCCAGGTTCTGGGCTGGCATATTCTTTTTTTTTTTTTATTTTTTACAATGCTGTGGGAGAATACACACACACACACACACACACACACACACACACACACACACACACACACTGAAGCTTTATAGGAAGTACTGACATATTTCAGAGAATCATTCTATTCTGCTGTGGAAAAGATTTAAGTAATGGTTTTTCCTTGACCATCATTTTACTTTCTACTTCATCATCCTGGGAGCGACCTAGCGGAAGGGGGTATCCAGAAGTGCTATGAAAGCTGAAGTGGATGAGAATCCTTTCCAGATATCTTGAAAGTATTTGGGAAGTCCCATGACCATTTCCTGACTTTGGAGTGGACTCTACTACCTTAGGAGTCTGGGCATGGCTTCTGTTTTTCACTACATTGGCTCTGCCCATTCTCTGGATTCTTATTCTCCAGGCTCTCATCTTCTCCTGAGATGCTCATCTTCCTGCTGTTTATCTTTGGAAGACATCCCTAACTTGGCTGGATGATCTTGTCAAGGGAGATAAAAATTTTCCTTAAATCGTGTTCTTTTTTCTGGTTTCAGCTTTATTGGGGGCATCTGCTGAACGGGATCTTTATTTTTCCAGAGCATGAAGTAGTATCCTGAGTATTGACAGCATAGGTAGAGTTAGCAAGAAAATGTCTGAGGCAATTGTCAAGGAATTTCTCAGTGAGTTGCTTTTGGGAAATATGGTATCTGCTCACAATATAATAACAGATAAAAATGTAGTAGAAAAAGTATGCCACTGAAGTACTTACTATGTATGTGTGGTTACCATCAGCCAAGATTCTGGGTGGTTTAGGATTGAATCTGTGTTGTTTGACAGTTGTCTTAGTTGCAGTTCTTACATCCTAATGAGGTGTTAATATGTTCGTGTGTGCATTCTCATGAATGTGTACAGCCAGACATGTGGGATTTGATGAGGATAGGTTGGGTATGACAGGATATGAAGAAAGAGGCAAAGTCATCAAGGGCATTACTCTTCAGGACAATCAGAACTGAGTGAGAACATTCCTTTAACATCTCCCAGGGTTGTAGGATAGTGCAGTGTGATTCTGTAAGATCTGAGAGAGACGGATTTTACAGAAGGGACACAATTTACATTGTCCAAGCTCTTGGGTAGTCTTTAAAAATGAATGATCCATTCCTTTCGTTGGAAAAGCAAAACTATTCCAGAGGAAAAACACTGTGTCTCTTCAATCATTTTACCTTTGGGATTTTTGTATTTTAAAGCTGTTTTGCTCATACACTTTTCAAAATAACACGAGGTCAGAACCTTGTATTATGAATCAAAATAGAAGCAGCTTAATTCAGTGACAGCTGTTAGTGATTTTGCTCTTCACAGAGTTCTTAAACATTGACCCCGAGGCCATGTGTCCACCCACTACACGCCAAGTTGTTTTTGCACAGTGATCTCAGAGGGATGACTGTGGGCGTGTGGGTGGATGTCACAAAGACATCTCCCCCCCTTTTAATTTACATTTGAACACAGATATTTTTTCCTCAAAATGTGGTCTTCCCTTGTGGAATAGTAAGGGATAAATCTGTATATTTTCCCCAGTAGCAAGCCTGGGAAATATTGATAAAAGACTTTTATCAATTATATGTCAAAGAATGACGCTTCAAGTATTCGCTCTGGTTATTTTTCTCCTATTCATTTGCTACTGGATGGGTACCAGGAGGTGTTTACTCACCTGGGAACTTTCCTTCTCTGGCTCTTCCTACTCTTTCATTCTACAGAAGAATTTTACTATTTTGTACAAAAGCCTGCAGTGAAACAATTTTATAATAGAAATATAGACTTCTCTTAAGAAATAGTTGTCACTGTACTAGATCCACTTTTACAAAGACACTTGCATTTTAGAGTAGAAAGAAAAATTCTGATTTAAAAGGGTTATTTTGAGGAATGTCCCCATGGAAGCAAACCAATCTTTCCTAAGAGAGGGGAACAGCAGTGTGAATTAAGAAGTGAGGTAGGGCCAGCAAGATGGCTTAGCATTCACAGGCACCTACCAGGCAAGCATGAGGACAGGAGTTAGGTCCCCCCCAAACAACGTAAAGTTGAAAGAAATGAACCAACTCCACAATGTTGCCTTCTGATCTCCATATGAACACTGTTGCATGTGAACCTCTCATTACACACACACACACACACACACACACACACACCTCCACCACCACCAATAATAATAATAATAATAATAATAATAATAATAATAATGTTGAAAATATTAAGAAGTGGGTCAGAAGTCAGATTGCTTGGGTTCATACCTTAAACCTTTCACTTCCTAGCTTGGTATCTAGATATCAATGACACCTCTCTAGGCTCAGTTTCTTACATATTTTTAAGTTAGTTCTTTGTTTTAAGGCAGAGTCTTATGTTGCTCATAATGTCCTCAAAGTCATGATGTAGCTGAAGATGACCCTAAACTTCTGATCTTCCTGTTTCTACCTCTCAAGATCTGGGATTACAGGTGTGCAAGAGATCAAACTCAGGGCTTCCCCCACACGATACTGCATTCTACCAACTGAACCATGTTGGCAGCCTCAGCCTCTTTGCTCTAGCAAAAATGATCTCTGAATTATGGGATTGTGTTCTACGCATGTGGAACGCTAGTTAGATGAATGTGCTTCCAAATGTTATTGACAAACCTATGTTTGTTTCTCCCAGAAATCTACAGGACAGGAGTTAAACTTGGACTATGCCTTGTGGTACTTGGCAACTGTTGGGATTGCTCATGCATCTCTGAAGCCTCTGGTTGTATAAGCAAGCCCAGGAAATGAAGAAGTGTATCCTCCTAAAAACATCCTCATCTCTATGCTATTGTCTGACCTAAAATGGTTTCTGTAGGATAAGGAGAACGGCACAAATTTTCCATCAGGATAATCATCTCAGCATAAATTTCACAGCACATTTCCTGTTGCGATATTCCATTTTGGTCAACTGAAAGTTCACATTTTTCCTTATCTCAGGAAGTTCAGGTCAGTATATGGAAAAACTGTTACAGCAAAGTAAATGACTTGGAAGGAAAAAGTCTAACCTCTTCTGAATTGCACTTACAGCGACACGATAAAAAATAATTGCTGTTGGATTCTTTTTGCTCTCTCTCTCTCTCTCTCTCTGGCCAGCCTGCTGACTTGTGATCTCTTAGGCAGAAGAAACCTTTGGATGTATTTAAATTCAAACCTGTTCATTGCAGATGATGAAATGGAGGCTCTAAGAGATCAAGTGTCACTTT
Organism: Peromyscus eremicus; assembly: GCF_949786415.1. Classification (NCBI taxonomy): domain Eukaryota; kingdom Metazoa; phylum Chordata; class Mammalia; order Rodentia; family Cricetidae; genus Peromyscus; species Peromyscus eremicus. The sequence continues at coordinate 52,903,856 of NC_081420.1, read as the reverse complement.
AAAATCAGAATCAAGATTCAATTTGGAACTGTAACTGTATGGTCATCATTTTCCTCCTTCTCTCCTTCATCCCTCTCACTCCTCCTCCTCTCCTTCATCCCTCTCACTCCTCCTCCCCCTCCTCTCCCACCTTTCTTCTCCTTCATTTATAAACTGAGCACATTTCAGATTGAAGAAGAGAAAAGTTATCAGGAACATAGCTAGGTGTCCCCCTGCCCCAGACATGTAGCCCCCAGCTGAGCACCAAATGTAACTTCTTTCCTTGGTCTCCCTCTCCCAAGTGCTAGAATTACAAGCAGGCCCTACCACACCTGACTGACAGGTAGTCTTTCAAAATACCAGCATGGAGGAATTTTAGAAGTGTGGTGTGTGAGTGTGCACTTGCCTGTGCATAAAGGCCTGAAGCACATATTGGCTGTCTTCTATCACTCTCCATGCCCCCCCCCTTATTCTTTTTGAGACAGCTCTAGGTTCTCTCACTGAACCTAGAGCTTAGCACTTCAACTAGATGGGCTGGCCAAAGAGCCACTGAGGCCCTCCTCTTCCTGTCCCAGCCCCACGTACGGGGATACAGATGTGCACTGCCATGCCTGGCTTTTACTTGGAAGCTGGTAATGCATACTCAGGGCCTCATGCTTGTGTGATGAGCATTCTGTTTACTGAACCACTTCCTCAGCCCCTGGATGCAAGCTTCTTAAAGAATGAGCTTCTGCTTGTTGGAGAGATTGAAAATAAAGTCACATTAGGGAAGTTTTGAAAGTCACTGAGTGCTTCCAGGGACCCTCCACAGAGAGTTTTGAAGAGGTTATGCTGTGTTTGACTGTGAAAGATTTCTTTGTAGATAAGGAAAGAATGTTTTCCTTCTTGAAATTAATTAGCTCTAAGTAGAGAATCCACTTGGGGAGGGAGACAACACATCTTTCCCTTTTCTTCTAGGAACTGTCAAGACCAGGCAGGTAAGAGTCATGCTTAACTGCTTACTTCAATTTTTTTGCCACTTACATTATCCTGAAAGAAAATAAAATCCTGAAATAACATTTTTTTTTTAAATCATTAAAGGACCTAGGAAAAGAACATCTAGGAGTAGACTCTTCCCAGTTGATCTCTGAAATAGGTTGGTTGAGTTCAGTGAATCACAGCTTGTATCCAGCAAGGATCACAGCATTCCACACACCCAGGCAAAGCAATAGTGCTGAAAGAGTTTCAGAAGAATTGGGTCAGGAGCAACTGATCCCTAAAGAAGAAGGACTATCGAATCACCCTGTTTGAGGGGCTGGTTCAAGGGCTTTTGGTACAGCAAGTGTTTTGTGTCATTTTCCTCCTCCTGTGGCTCACAGTGACAATCAGGTTACAATAAAAATCTCCAGAGATGTCAGCGTTTCCACTCCAAACTGCTAGCTGATAAAGAGCCCATGATACTGTGACAGAAGAAAAAATAGGTTTGCTCTTCATCTGGCACAGAGCCCCCAAAACCCATGCTATTTCCAGAATGGAGTTATGATATTTGATCTCTGTCCGGTTGCTTGTGCAAGAGCTTCTAAGACCCTAGGGATCTCAAGTGATGAGTAGTGTGAACTTTGTATGACTGTGAAATAACCAGGGCCCAGGAGGTCCATGCATGACTTCAAGATACAGCTTCCCTGTAGAAACATCAAGGTGTGGTGTGAATGTTGGAACCTTGGCCCAATCTTCATCCCTGATGAGGAAAGAGGATCTGGATATGGAATTAGCTGCCAACAGTAAATGGTTCAGTTAGTTGCAACTGTACTGCACAGTGAAGGGTACTAAGATCCTTGAATGACAGGTAAGCTTTTGGGATTGGGAATATATCGATGTTTTGGAAATAAGGATGAAGAACCTCAACTCTTCAGGAACAAAAGTCCAGTACTTAGGAACCTTCTGTACCTCGTCTTGCCACTGTGTGTGTGTGTGTGTGTGTGTGTGTGTGTGTGTGTCTGTGTGTGTGTGTGTGTGTGTGTGTGTGTGTGCGTGCGTGCATTTATGCCTGTGGGGGCTAGAGGATAGCCACAGATGTTGTTCTGCAGGAGGCAGTCACATCTACCTTGTGTTTTTGAAACAGGGTCTCTCACAGACCTGGAATTCACAAATTCATTCAGATTGGCTGATCAGTGAGCCCCAGAAACCTCCCTAACTGCTCCCCACACCCAACACTGGGATTACAATCATGTGCTGCCATATTCATTTAATGTGGGTTCCGTGGATTAAACTCTGATCTTCATATTTTCATTACAGGAAATTTACTGACTGCTCTGTTTCCCAAGCCCTTTATAACATTATTGCCAATACATTAGTAAAGAGTAATAAAATATTTCTTTTTGTTCTGGACAGTACCTGGCCTCAAGTGTATTTTTCTGGGAACTCCTGAATTTAATTATTTGTTTGGAAGTATGTGAGTTCTCAGTTTTGAGACTGGCACCTGACGTGGGGACAGATTGTGAGCTGAAAATTTAAATTGTAAAGTCTGTCTTAATTTGGATTGGGAGTGTAGGATATTCAGCTGTTTCCAGAGATGTGGAAGACTGGTTAGTGTGAGGAAAACATCCCCACACATTTGGTGTCAGATGACTGACATTCTGCTGTTTGATTAGGTAACTTTATTTGCTTTGACAGGTATAATCTCTACATTCGTTGAGAAGGTTTAGGATTAAGGATAGAGTACATTAAAAAAAAAACCTGCCATATCACCAATCATTTTTTGGTTGTTAGGATCAATTTGTTTATATTTCACATTTTGAGTAATTGTAGTATTTAAGAGAATCTGACACACAGAGCATCCAAGGGATTAGACTCACAGTTCCAAATTAAAATGTGTAGTTGCACAATTAAATTAGACTTGTTATTTTAAATTGATTGACATAAGATCATGGGACTGGGATGTTTAGGAGAACCCAAGAACCACTGCATTCATAAGTTTACCTTATGGTATTCACTTTAGTTGTGAAATATATAAGAAATTTTGGTTTATAAGTGAGACCACTGAAGTGAAGATATGGTAACACTGATAAACTAATAAATACAGTTTGACATACTTTGGAGTATTTAATTAATAGAGTTTTGAACGCCCACATAGTCATAACTGCTAAAATTTTACACTTATTTGCATAATGAAATAACAGAAATCCAACAAATTAAAATAACATATTCAATAGTATAAAAACTGAAGGCTAAAAAATAATAACACGAGGAAGATAAAATTGTCCGACTGTGTTCCCTCTTTTTTGAGGGCACCAAGAAGCTCATTATAACATTAATTAAGATCATTTAAAATACAAAGTTACTTTTGTTTAAAATTGAACAGTTTTATTATTTAATGGACAAGGTGATACACGTTCCTATTTCAGACAAATTTTTGTGTGAAGAAAACAGAGTCCATACATTCTAGGCTTCAGTAAGTCCAAAAATCTTTATTGTACTTCTTTTATGCCTACAAGGTGTCTTAGATAGCCAACGATGCTATTCCTGCCTTGCCTTTCTGGCACTTACATTATGAGGTGAAGCCTGAGTCAGTAGGACAACATGCATCGATTCATTAAATAAATGAATAAGCACAAGTGGACATTAGCCATAGGAAATCCATACTCTAGCCAGGTGGTTGGGGCTGATGAAAGAGGGTTATTTACTGAGCACGTTGGAAACTGGCAATTTAGAAACATCAGTGAGCCACAAGGTAGGTACCACAGCTATCTGCTTGACTGTTTCTTCCCTGGAGTGACACAAGTTGGAGGTATTAAACATGAATTTGTTGAAAGAAGGGTAAGACTGGTTGGGAGAGAGCATTACATTAGAAGCTTCTGGAGCTGAGGGATGAGAGCAACAGGGCCTGGGAAGAAATGAAGAGCAGCTTGACAGCTTTGCTCAAGGGTGCCCTGCTGTGACTATAGTAATGACCCATCTTTTACTTCTCCATAGACCATGTGCTTTTCATCATTTGTGATCTTATCTGATAGGTTGGCTTTCCTGCCAGTTTTTTAAGTAACTGTGGTAACTAGTTGGGTTAGCCCCTCAACACACAAGGAGAAACATGTGAGGAGGCTTGTATCTAGGCAGGGAATTGGGGAGATAGTGTGGAGTTTCTAGCCCATGATTAACTTTCTCTGCTATCTTAGAACACCAAGAGTTATAGCTTGCGTCTTCATTTTAACATGAATCTTAAAAGGTCTTATTAATAAAAACAAACCCAGAGCCAGGTATTGGGGTGAATGCTGAAAGATCAGAGAAGCAGAACAAGCCACAGCTAACCTCACTTGGCCAATGCCTCAGCTGATTCTGTTTCCTCAAACTGGAAGTCTCTGAGTCCTCACCCGAATGGATCTCAGCTGAACTTCTGCTAAAAGCCTAAAAGCTTAAAAGCTTCTAGTTCCTGGTCCTCATGCTTTATATACCTTCCTGCTTCCTGCCATCACTTCCTGGGATTAAAGGCATGTTCCTTTCCCAAGGAAGACATGAGATCTCAAGTGCTGGGATTAAAGGATTGTATCACCATGCCTGGCTGTTTCCAGTGTGGCCTTGAACTCACAGAGATCTGGATGGATCTCTGCCTCAGGAATGCTAGGATTAAAGGCATGTGCTACCACTGCCTTTAATATAGTGTTTAATATAGTGGCTGTTCTGTTCTCTGACCCCCAGATAAGTTTATTGGGGTGCACAATATATCAACCACACTCCATTGCTTCTAGGAGTAGCTACTTTGCTCTGTTTGTGAGAAAGCACAGGTGGATAGCAAGAAAGCACAGAAAAGAGAGCTAATTGACCTTTTCCTGTTTCCTGATCATTCTCTCTGTAAGAGTAAATCTTATAGCTTGATGGGTAGTACTCTGTTAATAAAAGTACCGTCGTCATTTATAGCTCAATATATACTTTCTTATTTACTTAACTTGTTCCTTAACAATGTAATTAAATATATAATAAATAATGATCAATAGCTAAGCTATTTACTCACCAGATTGACACTTTGTTTCCTTCCTGAGTAAAACCAGATCTCATCTTCTTTCCATAATATGAGCATACTGGTGCCTTTTAAGTGTTTGTTAGTCCAGAATGCACAAAATAATCTTCATAGATCAAGGGCCCGATAATTTTAAATATTGTGTTTTATTAATTATTTTTTGGTTGAAATAAGTAACCTCTACTTCCTTTTGGTTTTAAAATGATTTATTATTTTTAAGTGTATGCCTTATCTTAAAGGAAGTTTACACAGTGGTTAGGTCAGTAAAGAAAAGAATCAAGTATCTCCCTTGATAACTTGACAAGGATAATTCTTACAAAGCTATTAAAGGTAATTGTATAAGTCAGTTCTTTATGGTACTTAAAGATACTTGCACATCCTTTAAAACTTATTTAAAGGTGTTTTAAAGCCATTGGATTATTTATTTAAACTCGTTGTGAAACAACATTTATATTTGGTAACCAAACTCAGTGTAATCTTAAAATGAACAAAATCTTTAGATGTTTTAGTTTTTCTTTTATGTGTGTGAATGTTTGGCCTGTATGTGTTTGTGCACCGTGTGTATTCAGGGCCCATAGAGGCCAGAAGAGGGCATCAGAACCCTTGAAAGTAGAGTTATAGATAATTGTGAACTGCCATGTGTATGCTGGGAAACAAACTTGGGTCCTTTGACTAGTCAATTCTCTTAACTGATGAGCCATCTCTGCCCCATAAAATAACAAACTTAATGATTTTTTTTTCAGATAAGTGTTTTTCTACTTTTAAAATCAATTCAGATAATTACTCTGTATAAGTGAGTGATACTTTACAAAAAGGGATGGAGGACAAGATATTTCTAGCCTACTTACCATCCCCACCTAAATTTGACTTTTAAATAAGAACACTTACCGAAAAGCTGAACATTTCTTGCAAACAGGTCACAGACAATCAGAGCAATAGTAGTAGCAATACTGTGTAATGTTCACTGGTATTTGGAATTTTTGCTCCCTGTCATATTCGGTTGCATCCTTCATTCAAGGATAACTGAAGACACCTGTAGCTAAAGACCCCTGTCTTTGTTATAATTTGAAAAGGAAACATTCTCCATAGGCTCACGTGCTTAATGCTTACTTCCCAGCTGATGGCACCTTTTGGAGGCTGCAGTAACTTTAGAAGGTGTGGCCTTGCTGGAGGAAGTGGGTCATTAGGGATGCCTTTGGGGCTATATCTCTTCTGACCTTTTCTTGTATCTCTCTCTATGCCTGGTGCCAGTCTTCAATAAGGCAAACAACTCAGCTACATACTTCTACCACCTTGATGTTCTGCCCAAGTTCATGGGACCAAGTGACCATGGACTGAACCCTCTAAAACAGTGAGGCAAACAAAGCCTTCTTCCTTTAGGTTGTTTCTGCCTGGTGTTGTGTTGTGTTGCAGAAGAAGAGAAGTGGCCAATACAATCTTTCTGATCTTTTTATTGGCCGTTACCCTTTTAATCAAGAAAAAAGGGAATTATTTTTTTCCTAAGGAATTTTAACTTGCTAAATATGGTCCTATGGTCTTAATTTACAATCATAACTTCTGTATCAGTCTTGTTGAAATATATTTTATCCCCTTAAGTAATTCACATTTTCCTTTATTTCATATGAATTGCATATGAATTCATATGAATATCTTTAAAAGAAGAAATTAGGGCATGAGTGTAAAATAATTTCTCATATTTACTTCTTCTTTAGCAGTTCAGTATTTCTTTCTTATCAAATAGATGAAACTAGGGGATTTTTTTTAAAAATTTTTATTTTGCAATAGAATTCAATTCTACATATCAGCCACGGATTCCCTTGTTCTCCCCACTCCCGCCCCCCTCACCTTCCCCCCAGCCCAACCCCCATTCCCACCTCCTCCAGGGCAAAGCCTTCCCTGAGGACTGAGATCAACCTGGTAGACTCAGTCCAGGTAGGTCCAGTCCCCTCCTCCCAGGCCGAGCCAAGAGACCCTGCATAGGCCCCAGGTTTCAAACAGCCGACTCATGTGATGAGCACAGGACCCGGTCCCACTGCCTGGATGCCTCCCAAACAGATCAGGCCAATCAACTGTCTCACCCACTCAGAGGGCCTGATCCAGTTGGTGACCCCTCAGCCATTGGTTCATATTTCATGTGTTTCCGTTCGTTTGGCTATTTGTCCCTGTGCTTTATCCAACCTTGGTCTCAACAATTCTCGCTCATATAAACCCTCCTCATTCTCGCTAATTGGACTCCCAGAGATCCACCCGGGGCCTAGTCATGGATCTCTGCATCCAGATCCCTCAGTAGTTGGATGAGGTTTCTAGCTCGACAATTAGGGTGTTTGGCCATCCCATCACCAGAGTAGGTCAGTTCGGGCTGTCTCTTGACCATTGCCAGCAGTCTGTTGTGGGGGTATTTTTGTGGATTTCTGTGGGCCTCTCTAGCACTTTGCTTCTTCCTATTCTCATGTGGTCTTCATTTACCATGGTCTCCTATTCCTTGTTCTCCCTCTCTTTTGTTGATCCAGCTGGGATCTCCCGCTCCCCCAAGCTCTCTTTCCCTCGACCCTCGCCCTTCACTACCCCCACTCATGTCCAGGCTGTTCATGTAGATCTCATTCCATTTCTCTGTCATTGGGCAATCCCCGTGTCTTTCTTAGGGTCCTGTTTTCCAGGTAGCCTCCCTGGTGATGTGAGTAGCAGTCCAGTCATCCTTGTTCCACATCTAGTATCCTGCTATGAGTGAGTACATACCATGTTTGTCTTTCTGAGTCTGGGTTACCTCACTCAGGATGATTTTTTCTAGACCCATCCACTTGTCTGCAAACCTCATGATGTCATTGTTTTTCTCTGCTGAGTAGTATTCCATTGTGTATATGTACCACATTTTGTTTATCCATTCTTCAGTTGAAGGGCATCTAGGTTGTTTCCATGTTCTGGCTATTACAAACAATGCTGATATGAACATAGCTGAACAAGTGCTCTTGTGGTGTGGTTGAGCATTCCTTGGGTATATGCCCAAGAGTGGTATAGCTGGATCTTGGGGGAGATGGATTCCCAATTTTCTAAGAAAGCACCATATTGATTTCCAAAGTGGTTGTACAAGCTTACATTCCCACCAGCAGTGGAGGAGAGTTCCCCTAGCGCCACATCCTCTCCAGCACAAGGTGTCTTCAGTGTTTTTGATCTTAGCCATTCTGACAGGTGTAAGGTGGTATCTCAGAGTTGTTTTGATTTGCATTTCCCTGATGATTAGGGATGTTGAGCAATTCCTTAAATGTCTTTCAGCCATTTGAGTTTCCTCTGTTGAGAATTCTCTGTTTAGTTCTATAGCCCATTTCTTAATTGGACTGTTGGGCATTTTGATGTCTAATTTCTTGAGTTCCTTATATATTCTGGATATCAGTCCTCTGTCAGACGTGGGGTTGGTGAAGATCTTTTCCCATTCTGTAGGCTGTCGCTTTGCCTTGTTGACCGTATCCTTTGCTCCACAAAAGCTTCTCAGTTTCAAGAGGTCCCATTGATTGATTGTTTCTCTCAGTGTCTGTGCTACTGGTGTTCTATTTAGGAAGTGGTCTCCTATGCCAATGCGTTCAAGACTACTTCCTACCTTCTCTTCTAGCAGGTTCAGAGTAGCTGGATTTATGTTGAGGTCCTTGATCCACTTGGACTTAAGTTTTGTGCACGGTGATAGATATGGATCTATTTGCAGCCTTCTGCATGTTTATATCCAGTTTTGCCAGCACCATTTGTTGAAGATGCTTTCTTTTTTCCATTGTGCACTTTTGGCTTCTTTGTCAAAAATTTTATGTTCATAGGTGTGCAGATTAATGTCAGGGTCTTCAATCTGATTCCATTGGTCCACATGTCGGTTTTTATGCCAGTACCAAGCTGTTTTTATTACTATAGCTCTATAGTAGAGCTTGAAGTCAGGGATCGTGATGCCTCCAGAGGTTGTGTTATTGTACAGGATTCTTTTGGCTATCCTGGGTTTTTTGTTTTTCCATATGAAGTTGAGTATTATTCTTTCCAGGTCTGTGAAGAATTGTGTTGGTATTTTGATGGGGATTGCATTGAATCTATAGATTCCTTTTGGTAAGATTGACATTTTTACTATGTTAGTTCTGCCTATCCATGAGCATGGGAGATCTTTCCATTTTCTGACACCTTCTTCAATTTCTTTTTTCAGGGACTTAAAGTTCTTGTCATATAGGTCTTTCACTTGCTTGGTTAGTGTTGCCCCAAGGTATTTTATGCCATTTGTGGCTATAGTAAAGGGTGGTGTATCTCTGATTTCCTTCTCCGCTTCTTTGTCTAATGTATATAGGAGGGCTACTGATTTTTTTTGAGTTGATCTTGTATCCTGCTATGTTGCTGAAGGTGTTTATAAGCTGTATCAGTTCCTTGGTGGAATCTTTGGGGTTGCTCAAGTATACTATCATGTCATGTGCAAATAGGGAAAGCTTGACTTCTTCCTTTCCAATTTGTATCCCCTTAATCTCCTTATGTTGTCTTATTGCTCTGGCTAGAACTTCAAGTACTATATTGAATAAGTATGGGGAGAGCAGACAGCCTTGCCTCGTTCCTGATTTTAGTGGAATTGCTTTGAGTTTCTCTCCATTTAATTTGATGTTGGCTGTTGGCTTGCTGTAAATTGCCTTTATTATTTTTAGGTATGTTCCCTGTATTCCTGATCGCTCCAAGACCTTTATCATGAAGGGGTGTTGGATTTTGTCAAATGCCTTTTCAGCATCTAGTGAGATGATCATGTGGTTTTTTTCTTTGAGTTTGTTTATATAGTGTATTACATTGACAGACTTTCGTATGTTAAACCATCCTTGCATCCCTGGAATGAATCCTAATTGATCATGGTGGATAATTGTTTTGATGTGTTCTTGGAGTCTGTTTGCCAGTATTTTATTGAGTATTTTTGCATTGATGTTCATGAGGGAGATCGGTCTGTACTTCTCTTTCTTTGTTGTATCCTTGTTTGGTTTAGGAATCAGGGTAATTGTAGCCTCATAGAAGGAGTTTGGTAATGTTCCTTCTGTTTCTATTGTGTGGAACAATTTAGAGAGTATTGGTATTAACTCTTCTTTGAAGATCTGGTAGAATTCTGCACTGAAACCATCTGGTCCTGGGCTTTTTTTGGTTGGGAGACTTTTAATGACTGTTTCTATTTCATTAGGGGTTATTGGACTATTTAAATAGTTTATCTGGTCTTGATTTAGTTTAGGTATGTGGTACCTATCCAGAAAATTATCCATTTCTTTTAGGTTTTCCAGTTTTGTGGAATAGAGGTTTTTGAAGTATGACCTGATGATTCTCTGGATTTCCTCAATGTCTGTTGTTATGTCCCCCTTTTCATTTCTGATTTTGTTGATTTGGATGCTCTCTCTCTGTCTTTTGGTTAGTTTGGATCAAGGCTTGTCTATCTTGTTGATTTTCTCAAAGAACCAACTCTTTGTTTCATTAATTTTTTGTATTATTTTCTTTGTTTCTATTTTATTGATTTCAGCTCTCACTTTGATAATTTCCTGGCGTCTATTTTTCCTGGGAGACTTTGCTTCTTCTTGTTCTAGAACTTTCAGGTGTGCTGTTAAGTCACTAGTGTGGGATTTCTCCAGCTTATTTATGTGGGCATTTAGTGCTATGAATTTCCCTCTTAGTACTGCTTTAATAGTGTCCCATAGGTTTGGATATGTGGTGTCTTCATTTTCGTTGATCTCTAGGAAGTCTTTAATTTCTTTCTTTATTTCTTCCTTAACCCATTGGTGATTCAGTTGGGTATTATTCAGTTTCCATGAGATTGTAGGTTTTCTGTAGTTTTTGTTGTTGAAATCCAACTTTAGACCATGGTGGTCTGATAGAACACAGGAGGTTATTCCAATTGTTTTGTATCTGTTTAGATTTGTTTTGTGACCAAGTATGTGGTCAATTTTAGAGAAGGTTCCATTGGGTGCTGAGAAGAAGGTATATTCTTTTTTGTTAGGATGGAATGTTCTGTAGATATCGATTAAGTCCATTTGAGTCATGACATCAGTTAAGTCCTTTATTTCTCTGTTAAGTTTCAATTTGGGAGATCTATCCAGTGGTGAAAGTGGGGTGTTGAGGTCTCCCACTATTAATGTGTGGGGTTTTATATGTGATTTAAGCTTTAGTAATGTTTCTTTTACATATGTGGGTGCCCTTGTGTTTGGGGCATAAATGTTCAGAATTGAGACTTCATCTTGGTGGATCTTTCCTGTGATGAGTATGTTATGCCCTTCTTGATCTCTTTTGATTGATTTTAGTCTGAAGTCTATTTTGCTGGATATCAGGATGGCTACACCCGCTTGTTTCTTAAGACCGTTTGATTGGAAAGTCTTTTCCCAGCCTTTTATTTTTAGGTAGTGTCTATCTTTGAATTTGAGATGTGTTTCTTGTATGCAGCAGAAAGATGGGTCCTGCTTTCGTATCCATTCTGTAAACCTATGTCTTTTTATAGGTGAATTAAGTCCATTGATATTGAGGGATATTAATGACCAGTGATTGTTCATTCCTGTTATTTTTTGGTGGTGATGTGTGTGTACTTCTCTTCGTTGGGGTTTACTTCTGTGGCTTTATCTATTGCCTGTGTTTTCGAGGGTGTATCTGACTTCCTTAGGTTGGATTTTTCCTTCTAGTGCTTTCTGTAGGGCTGGGTTTGTAGATAAATATTGTTTAAATCTGGCTTTGTCATGGAATGTCTTGTTCACTCCATCTATGATGATTGAAAGTTTTGCTGGGTATATTAGTCTAGGATGACATCCATGGTCTCTTAGTGTCTGCATTACATCTGTCCAGGTCCTTCTGGCTTTCAAAGTCTCCATTGAGAAATCGGGTGTTATTCTGATAGGTTTGCCTTTATATGTCACTTGGCCTTTTTCCTTTGCTGCTCTTAATATTCTTTCTTTATTCTGTACGTTTAATTGTTTAATTATTATGTGGCGAGGGGACTTTTTTTGGGGGTCTAGTCTGTTTGGTGTTCTATAGGCTTCTTGTATCTTCATAGGCATTTCCTTCTTTAAGTTGGGAAAGTTTTCTTCTATGATCTTGTTGAATATATTTTCTGTGCCCTTGAGTTGGTATTCTTCTCCTTCTTCTACCCCTATTATTCGTAGGTTTGGTCTTTTCATGGTGTCCCAAATTTCTTGGACATTTTGGTTCATGACTTTGTTGGCTTTAGTGTTTTCTTTGACTGATGGATCTATTTCTTCTACTGTATCTTCAACGCTAGAGATCCTCTCTTCCATCTCTTGCATTCTGTTGATTATACTTGCATCTGAAGTTCCCAATCGTTTTCTCAGATTTTCTATTTCCAGCATTCCCTCTGTTTGTGTCTTCTTCATTTTTTCTATTTCCCTTTTCAGGTCTTGGACTGTTTCCTTCATTTGTTTCATTGATTTTTCTTGATTTTCTTTTAGTACTTTATTGTTTTCTTCCAGTACTTTATTGATTTCTTCTAATTGGTTTGCCCTTTCCTCTAGTTGTTTACAGCATTCTTCACATTTTTTTGTCTTTTCCTTTACACGAGCCTCTAGCTTCTTCATGATGTCATTCATAAGGCTATTTTCTTCTGCTTCTTCCAATTTCTGATGTTCAGGTCTAGGTGTTGGAGGAGGGCTAGGGCCTGGTGATGCTGTATTGGTATTCATTTTGTTGTATGCGTTTCTGCCTTGACGTCTGCCCATCTCCTTGTGGTTCGTTCTTGGCCTTATCCGCACACTTGGTTCAGACAGAGCTGACAGATTCAGGGAGTCTCTCTCTCTTGTCCAGATGGGAGCTCTCTTGTCCAAATTGGAAGTCCAGGGCAGGATGGGAGCTCTTGTCCAGAAGGGAAGTCCAGGGCAGGATGGGAGCTCTTCTCTCTCTCTCTCTCTCTCTCTCTCTCTCTCTCTCTCTCTCTCTCCTCCTGAAGGGAAGTCCGGGGCAAGATGGGAGCTGGGGGCCGGCCTCTAAGTCTCAGGAAGAGGCTTGGGGCTTGGGTGGATGGGCATGGGGGCAGGGCGTGGAGACTGCAGGGTCTGCCAGGGGTCTTGGAGAAGGGGATCCTTCCCGGTGGGGCTAGAAGGGAACCTGACCGGTGGCCAGAACCTGTGGCCAAGTTGGGCAGGTCTTCCCCAGAGTGGCTGGTGCCCAGGGATCTAGGGGATGTTTTTGCAAGTTCAAAAGCAAAACAAATAAACAAAACCCACGAGGGTCTGCTTGTGTGTCTTTTCCTTGGTTAGATCCCATTTTTCTCCTGGTTTAACATTTCTTACCCAATACTGTTCATGAGCATGGCTAATTTGTGGTATTGGGACGCTAAGGAGGTTGCTCTTTTTCTTTTTAATCTCGTTTCTAGTCTATACTCCTCAATAAGAACCATGCTTTCCCTGACAAAGGAAGGATTTGCAGGTGGCTGCCAGTGAGACTGTACAAGGACTGGCTTACTTGCAGGGCACCCTCTCACTTGTGCCTAAGGATATTTCCAAGCTTATTTCATTGCTATGAAAAACACCATGTCATTAATACCTAAAAAAGGTTGTACCAATACTTTACATAGTTCCTAATTTTGCATCACATGGGTGTGTGGGGGCGGGGGAGTTTTCTTCCATGCATTCTTCCTTCTTCCTTCCCTTTGTTTTCACCCTCAAGTCCCCACCCCCACCTCACAACCCCCCTCCAGCTGCTTCCATGTTTGTGATGACCTAAATGATAGCTTTCCATGCCCTACAGCTTCTGCACCTGGCTTGCTTTCAGATCCACCTTCTAGTATCTGCCTTGCTCTGAAGTCACAGATGACTATGTTCCTGGAGCCTTTGCTGTTGATCATCTGTAGCACTTGAACAGGGCATTTCTTCTCCCTCATCTATGCTCTGGGCAGCTTTATATTTTAGCTTCAGATAGTGACCCACAGTCACCCATTGTGAAGGTTCCCTGAAGTTTACACACTCTTGGTGTCTGGGAACATCTGTTTCCCTTTGTTCCCCCTCCATGCCTAGGGTGGTAAAGATATGTGATTTTTTTTTCATAATATTTTATTTTGGAATTTTATATCATGAATCTAGAGCACCTCATTTCCCAGTGTTCCTAGGTCTGCCCCACATCTTGTGACTTCCCCCTGAAAAAGAGGAAGAAGAAAAAAAAGAAGAGGAGGAGGAGGAGGAAACAAATGAACAAAAAAATCAAGTCCAATTTGTGCTAGTCATATACTCACTGGAGCATGCTCAAAAAAAGGTGGCTAGCCTCTTAAAGAAAACTGAGTCCTTCCCTCTAACACCCATGCCAGAAGCCATCAGTTGTGGAGAGCTCCACTTCAGCATCCTTTTCACAATTTTCAAGAATTCTCTTGGATGATTTGGGCTGTTACTTTTTTGTGTGTGTTGGGGGAGTAGGGCTAGTCACACAAGCCTTCTATGTCCCTTTTTCTCATCTGAGAGTCTGCAGCTATTAATACCATGACAAAAGTTGTTTCGTGGTCCTTAATAGTCAGTGGGCTCATGAGTCATGGACTTACACATGGTTTCTGGTGACAGCACAGACATGCCATCCACATGGTCTCCAGTGTCAACACAAAGGCATATGACTTTGGTAACATCTGGACTATTCTGTTACTGGTTGGTTTCTCAGTTCCTTCTTCTTCATTCACACAGACAATATCTGTTACTAAATTACCCTTTGTAATGCCTAGAATAGGTTGTTTTCTAACTGGATTAAATTATGAATGATGTATCCTGGTTCTGCAGAATTGAACTCCTGAAAATAAAACTGTTGACATCTAATTATTCTTATTTTCATGAGATACCTGTGAGTCTACATGAACCTCTATCAGGAGGGAGGATATAAAGGCGTCTTAGGACAGATCTGAAAGAAAAATGGGTAAGAAAAAGAGGAGGGATATGAATCCTATACTTTAATGAGAATAAGTGAAATTGAGAGGAGGAAACTCATTTCTTCATGTTAATAAATATCTTTTCCATATTTATTTACAGACTATTTAATACTGTGGATAGTGTAGCTACAGCTGTAAGTGATAAGACACACTCATGAAAGGGATATAAAACTGTACTTCTGTAAGTACTGATAAATGATGTGAAGAAAAATAGATTGAGAGCTAAATGATTAGATAGTATAACAGCTTTAAAATTTGAATGTCTTCTAAAGGCTTCATCCCCAGAGGTGTTCTTGGGGAGATAATGAGGTGAGGTCTAATGTAATGAAATTGGATCATTGAAATTGTGTGCTTGAAACATATTTGGGATTCTGTTTTATTTCTTTTTTTTTTCTTTTAAAGTTTGTTTCTCAGCTGCTATGGGTAGAGAAGCTTCTTATACCATGTGCTGCCATCGTGATGTTCTTGCTTGTCATGGACCTAGGAGTAAGGCCAAATGGCCATGGGTTGAATCCCCTGAAACTGTGAATCAAAATAAGTCTCAAGTGTTTCTTGCAGAAACAGGAAGTTGACCAGCACAGAATGTTTTGTGATGGCTCTTTATCTATCTATCTATCTAGATATCTATCTATCTACCTAATCTTATGTGAGTTCTCTGTCTTCATGTATGCCTTTATGCCAGAAGAGGGCATCAGATCCCACTATGGATGGTTGTGAGCCACCATATGGTTGCTGGGGATCGAACTTAGGACTTCTGGAAGAGCAGCTAGTGCTCCTAACCGCTGAGCTATCTCTCCAGCCCCTCATGATGGTACTTTTCAATGAAGTCTAAAGGCGTTTCTTCCAGAAAGTGATATGTTTAAGGAGACAATTAATTCATTGGCCAGTTGGTCTCTCTGGTCAGTGATCTTACATCAAACTACTCAGAAGTGAATGAATAACATGGTTAGTATTAGGTAGTTACCTCTTGTATTATCAGGGTGATCAGACACAGTCTTGAGTCTGGCATTATTTCCACTCTCTTAGAGGTGTGTTTGACTTCAGGAAACGAAATAGCTGATGCAAGTAACTAGACATATGAATGAAGTACCAGAGAATAGGGAAAGGACTGAGTTTTGCTACTAAGAAGACATCCAGATCTAAGTTCCTACCCTTCTTTTCTTTTCTGTCTACTTAGTGTGCTTTCCTGGTACTCCATGACTATAAGACACATGATCACTCTAGGACATCCCTCCTTGCTCAAGACAGAGATGAGAGAAGATTCTAAATACTGACTTTCATCAGAAAAGTTTCTTGAAATTTCCCATCTAAACCTTACTTAAGGCTTATGTCTCATTATACCTCTGTTCTAAGGGAAACTGAGAGGAGAAAAATCTTCCCAGAGCCTTTATAATGAAGAAAGACAAGGAATGGGATGTGAAGTCAGGCATTGAGATTCTTAGCGCATTATCAGTGTTATAGGATTCTGTGCTGTATAGTGTAAATCCACTCACACTTTCAAATTAGTGTGCATAAACCTACATGATACTTTCTAATAGCTGATTTTTATGAATGCAAATGATCATCAACTTCAATTATCCTATGCAAGATTCACAAATGATCAGAAATATGCTCTAAAAAGATGGGCAAGGTTGATTAATTTCAAGTTGTCAGTGTGTGAGTCATTTTGGCTCAGGATAGTATCTCATAAATTTGTCATGTCCCAAGGAATGTTGTTTTAGAATATGATTTGTGAATTGATATAAAATATGTCAAAAGCATTATATAAATTGAAGAAAAAATGGGAAAAATGAATTATTAAGATCATTTGAGTTGAGTTACTTGAAAATTATTTCAGACACTTGAGTAAAAAGAATCTTTAAGGACTATCTATGTTGAGGATGAACATACAACAAACATATACAGTCTATGTTCAGAGAAAGTAAATATGCACCAGACTTTTTGCTTGATGCTTTAAAAATATTGAATTTACTGTTTTTTTTTTTTTCTGTTTTACACATAGTAGACTTGGGCATGAAATAGTTTAGTCAGAGAACTAACTAGGGTCATGGGTACCAAGAGGAATAGCTCAGGTTCTTTTACAATCTCTGATCCTCAGTCATCCACTTGACATGGTAACATTGTCTTTGCAAGAATTGTTTGAATTTTAAATTACATTTCTTCATTTAGTGTGTCTAGTGAGTGTATGATTTATACGTGTGTGCATGCACACATGTATGTGCCTGTGCATAGCACATGTGTGGTGGTCAGAGCGGATCTTACTAAACTGCTTTTCTCCTTCCACCATGAGGACTGAACTCAGTTTATCAGGCTTGTTAGTCAGCATGGTAGTCGGCTCTCTCACTGGCCCAAGAATATTTGTCTAAGGGTCTTCAGAAGCTCCATTGTGGCATATAGAAGTCACAGGCAGTCAATTCAGATGGATGCTAGTGTCTATGGATATATTCCTGTGAACATCTAGCTAGCTTCCAGTTTAGAAGGCCACATACTTTTTTGAATTGCTGTTGGGAATCAATCTTAGTCCACGATACATATAACTTTCTAGAAAGTTCTAGCGATGTTCTCTTTAAAAGACTTAGAGTGATAGTTTTTGAAAGACAATGAAAGCAAACTGTACAAATGATCATTTTCTGGGCTTAAAATCTCCACTTGCCAGAGTTCTCTTAGAAGAAGGCCATGTCTGTTTTCTTTCATGCTGTTTGTTCACAGTGTCTAGGCTCCTTATTTCCTCCCATATAAGGAAGATCCTTTTTGCATTTTTGAGTCAGTATAAATAATATAAGAGCATGTCTGAAAGCCCAGCACCAGGCGCTTCTGGGCTGCATGTCTTCTTAAGTTTCAGGGCAGTGTGGCAGCTTTCTGCAGAGCCTTATCTCACAGGCCCAAAAGAAGAGCTGTGCACAATAGCAGCTTCTCTTCTCATCTGTGCGTGCACGCTGAGCAGGGAAAGTTCAGCCATCCTGCTTCAAATGGAGACTTTCAAAGGCATGAAGGAAAAAAAAGAGTGCAGGGAAGAAAAGGAAACAAATATTGAGCTATTACAAAGAGGTTTTTTTTCCAAGATATGTTTATTAAGCGGACTTTATTCTCTTCAACACACTCAAAGACATCTGATTAAACTGTGCCAGGGAAATTGACAAAGCTTTTCTTCCCTCCATCTGTTCAGGACAGATAAAGTGTTTCTTGGCCGATTTTATCATCTCTTAGGCTCTATACTCAGGGAGAAACTCTGACAGTTTATCATATAAAACAGGAGTACCAGACACACAGAACCCAGATCAGAGGCAAACTCCAGGGTGGGAAGACTGTAGCTGGGACTTCATGGTATGTGGTGGTTGCAGCTGGCAATTAAAAGTGCATAAGATAATTGAGGCTGATGCCAGGGACAAATCAGGGGCATTGATTAAAAATGGAGCAAGGAGCATAACCTTCCACTAAGCCTGCTTTTGTGTGGCTAGACCAGGTTTCCTGGCTTGCATGGTCCTGGTGTGCTGACCACTTGTGCTGGGTCCTTTTCAACCTATCAGCAGGACAGAGACCACTGTCACCAGGGCTGTGATAAAAACTATTTCCTATGTTCTAGTCTTCATGCTGTCAAACAGACTACTTTTTCCCTGACCTGCAAAAACAAATAGGATTTACATAAGGCTTCTTCTCTCTTTCTCATGGCTCAAATAACTTCTGTGCATGAGGTCTTTCAAATTTTCACAGATCTCTTTGGACATTAGAATAGATTAGAATTTTTGGAGGGTGGGGATCAAGTAATGAAAACATTACAAATGAGGGCGCATTTTCCGTCAGTGCTGATCTTTTCATAGGCACCATTTCCAGAGAGTGACATACATTCAGTTTTTCTGTAATTCATCTCTACTTTTGTGCTATTCACAGCTTGTCATTTCCTTCACCATACACTTACGTTACTATTTTCCTTAATTATATCTCTTGCTCTTCCTGATATTTAGAATTTGATTCTCATTAGTTTGGTTTTGCTGAGCTCAAGGAATCCCTCTACTACAATTTCTAAATTACAGATCAAGCCACTGTGGAAATCCAAGGTCATTTCCCCAACTTAAGGTCATTCACTCAATTACAGCTGCAAAATTCTTTTCCATGCAAGGAAACATTCTCATGTTCCAGAGATTAAGACAAGGGCATCTTTGATGCTATTACTCTGTCTGCCGTGAATCAAAAATCACAAATGAGGTCAAAATGAAGCCACAGAAAGCTTTATTTGGGTATTGAATAGAGTTAGAAATTGGGATGTGAAATTAGATATAGACACCAAATGAGGGCTATGATGAAGTGAGAGAAGATGGAAGCATCTGTAACAAAAGTAAAAATGAGAATATGTCGTTTGGCCTTCTTTGGAGACAGGCAAGGGCTGAGTGAGACCATGGGGTAAACTAATGTGCAGAAGAATAGATGAAATTTTTAAAAATCCATTGAAATATCCACCCCAGATGGATGGAACTGGAAAAAAAAATCCTGAGTGAGGGATTCCATACCCAAAAAGACAAATATGGTATGTATTTGCTTATATGCAGTTATTAGCTGTTAAATCAATGATAACCAAGTTACAGTCTGTAGAACCACAGGGGTTAGGTATTGAGTAAGGGAGTAAAGGAAACAGATCTCATTAAGAAAGGGAAGTAGAATAGATAATTACAGATGAATGGGGGCCCTGGAATGGGAAGATCAAGTGGGGAAGAATCTCTCTGTAATACCAGGCATGCCAGAAGAGAGAAATCATAGATGGACAAGAATGAAAGAAGCGGAGGAATTCGCGTTGAAATAACTATCCCAATATAGTAGTTTTTTTGAAATCTATATTAAGGAAATTGAATCTTTAGAGAATATTTCAAACTGCTGGCCAATCATCATCCCTGTCTTGACGACCTATTAAATCTGTTCTCATTGCACATTTGGGGTCCCTACTGGAAGCAGGAAAGTGGTTGATTCAATAGTATCAGGTCTGTGAATTTCCTAGAGGTGATGTTGTTACAGAATACTTATCCAAAGGGTATCTCCAAGGATAATGTTACACTTGCTAATTATTGCAAAGGCATTTTTATCCCTGTAATGAGCATGCACGGGTGTTGTCTTATCACCCTTAGAGTCAATTTAGAGCATGTGAGTAATGTTTTCTCATTATTTTCTACATTTATATTAGAGAAATATTAGAGAAATGGACAGTGAATTTTAGTAAAATCAGAGTATCCTCGGAGGCCTTTTCTAACTCTAATATAGGCAATAAAACTACGAATAAGAATAGAAACCAGAAGAGCACAGCTGGCAATTTATAGCAGTGTAAAGAGGATATCAGGCTTCTGGCATGTCTCCGCTTCATGTTTCTTTATTGAACACCAGGTTGAATTGGAAATGCCTTGTCGGCACAGCTTGGTTACAAACAGGCATCCCAATGGGGTAGCCTCAGGGAAGTCTGAGATCCGGCTTCTCACATCATCTTATAAAATACTCATTCTAAGTGGGGTCAAGGTAGAAAAGAGTAAAACAGAAGAGCAGGGTACAGGATAAAAAAAGAGCATGGTTTGGGTTTGGGGAAAAACCAAATGTGTTGAGAGGCCTGAGACCTTGGAGAAGGAAGGTGGACGGAAGCTCGTTTGGAAAGACTCACTAACATAAGGTTAGAAAAGAGAAGTGAGGTGATAACAAGCTTAGAGAGAAGGAACGTTCATATGAGTTATTATCTTGTTTTCAACTCTGGTAATTTCCTACATGCATTACTGAATTTGGGGCATTTTCACCCCTATGCCTCTTCCATATCACCTCCCTTCTTGCTAAAGCTCTTCTTTCCCTCAACAAACCCCCATTCTACTTTAATGGTTTGTTTTTTTACTTTTGATCCACTGAATTTAATTATTATTGCTTGTTTGAGCACAAGCATGTGTGTGTGTGTGTGTGTGTGTGTGTGTGTGTGTGTGTGTGTGTGTGTTTGTGTGAGTGTGTTACTAGACACACAAGATCAGAGAGGAGAAACCAAAAAGGGAACGGAATCACTGGGTGGAGGGGCTGAACCAACACAGTGGAGTTGAGGCTAGACTGAATAGCAGGCATCCAACCAGCACACTGTGACTACTTAAGACTGGCTGAACTTGAGGTACATGTGGTAGATGGAAACATTTTGCTGAATTCCTTGAGAGCTCAGTCGCATCATCAGTCCTGATAGTAGTAGAATTGAGCTGACAGTAGTGGATGATGAGATGGTGACTGACGTGACCATTTAGGTCACTTAGAGGGTTAGCCTTACAGAGCTTTGCAGAGTGGAGTATATGTAACAATAGAAGTCCACATGAGATAGAAGATGAACTAGGTCCTGGTAGTAACAATGGAGAAAAGAGACACATATTGCTCATGTGAAAATCTTTGACAGGTAAGATGTTTGATTGTAAGAGGGAAAGAAAGGGGTCTGAGAGAAAACAAAATGGATGCACAGTCAGAATACCTTAAAGCGGTTAGGGCATGTAAACAGAACTCACAATTAGGGACTGTAACTTCCAATCTCAGATATAATGAACGGAGTCTGAGATGTTTGTGGACATGAAGGTACAAATAAAAAGTAGGAAAAATAAAATATGAAGTTAATTCATTCCTTTTCCAATACCTCCTTACCTTGGACTTCAGTTTTGTTTGGTTAGTGTGAATGACTTTTTTTTTTTTTTTTTTTAATGCATTCAGCCATTCCTGATATAGGTGTATGTACCGGTGCACACAGTTTCTTAGTATCTGTTGGGTGGGAGCTCCACCTCAACCCCTGACACTCTGGCATCCCTATACCCAAAGAGGCTGGAATGTTTGAGTAGGAGCGCTACCTCAACCCCTGTTACCCTGGCATCCCTATACCCAAAGAGTGTGGAATGTTTGGAAGGAGTCTGATGGAAAATCCACTTCAACTCCCCTCCCCTATCTCTTTCCCTAAGCCCGCCCAAACACAGCTCCTCCTGCAGAGAGGCTCAAGACCACTCCCACAGGGTATATAAGTTGTATCTCAGAAAATAGACACGTGGTTCTTCCGGCCTTTTGGCCCTGTCTCCGCTCTGAGGGGCCGGGAATCACCTGGGAGCGCTTTACCCGTTAAACCTGGGATTTTCCTGATTCGGTCTGATTTGGTTTGCTGCTTCGGTGGAGAGGCCTTCAAGGTGAAAGAAAAAAAACTTATCAGTATCTCCCTCCCTCCCTCCCTCCCTCCCTCCCTCCCTCCCTCCCTCCCTCCCTCCCTTCCTTCCTTCCTTCCTCCCTTCCTTCCTTCCTTCCTCCTTCCCTCCCTCCCTTCCTCTTTTTCTTTCTTTCTTTCTTCCTGTGCACATAAATCTGAGTCTTAATAAGTGATAATTTATTTTCGGCCAATATGATTGAGGCAGATGCTTAGAAAGAATCACCTTTAATTCATGCTCCAAGATGAAACAGTTCTCTGAGGAGCTGTCTAGGGTAGATGGCTGCTTTTGAACTTACCTTCTGCTTCTCTGGTCTGTCTGACCAGCAGCCTTTGCCATAGCCAAGGCTGAATTCCCTGCTCTGTCCCCCCCCCCCCTTCCCCAATCATATTCTCTTCTCTGGCTTGAACCCAGGGCCAGGACCTTTCTGACCCAACCCCTCAGTTCCACAGAGGTTGTTATGCCCTGCCAGACTCTCATCTTCTCTTCAAGCCCCCCTTCCCTTCCATTCCCTCATCATCCTTGCTACGTTTAGTTACATGTCAATCAATTCTCCTTAAAACTTTGCATCTTAAAAGCAAACATTTACATATCATCTCCACATGTTTTAAATTTTTTTCTTGATAGCTAAAAGGAGGTATAATTATGTTAAATGCATTAGACATCCTTGACATGGAGGCCGTCTCCTGCTTGAGTTAAGCAAAAGTAAAGCACTACCAGACACATTGCTTTGGCCACATTTCCCAAACATGGCATCCTTGATGTAGTCAAGGGCTTTATTGAAATTCATCTTCTGGATGGAACAAAAGTGCTTAGCTTGGCTAAAGTTCTTCATGATGTCTGAGGTTGACTTAGGATGTGCACGGTACCAGCTCAATTGAGCACAAGGGTCTTCCGGGAAATTGTTTAACTCTCTCTTTATTCCAAAGAATCCATCCTCAAGGTGAGGATGGGCCTCATGGTGGTCAGGATATGCTTCATGGGGCACACTTCATGAAATACTAGCATAGATCTTAATTGCCCTCTGCTTCCTCTTTGTTTTCCTAAGGGAAATCCATGAGCAATAGCCTGACAAAGTTGACTTATTTCTAGATATCCATGTTAAATGTTCTAAATGACTAATTTATCATCTAGAGAGAAAGTGAGAGGTTTAAACAGAAAATATTTTTCATAGAGTAAAAATGGTTCTCGAAAATATAACCTTTTTCTTCTGGACATTGGGTTAAGCAGAAAATGGAGACGGGATGAAGTATTATTTTCTATTATTGCCAGCCCCCAGAGTTCCAAATCCTCCAGTGTCTGAAAAATGCAGTCTAAATGACTTAAAAAAAATGTTCTCCTCAGCCGGTAGCTTGAGATTTATCTCACACTGATTTTTACAGCTAAATTATAAAGCTCTAACAATGGGGCTTTAATAACAGAAGCGCAGACAGCTCGAAGCAGAGGCACTTTGAATAGCCATCGTTGTGACTGTGATCTTGCTGAGAAGGCCCAATCAGTTGGAACCTAGTCACAGAGGAACCATGATCAGGGAGATATTAGCCCCAGCTTCTTTGTACAAAATCCTTCATTTATGCACCTTTTTCACAGGACAGAGTCCCGAAACCTCCAAATATCAAAAGGGTTCGGTATCTTACAGCAGAGGTATTTAAAGAAAATTGGCCCCCGAATCACGGTGCTCTCGTCAGATGTTCTTATTCAGCTCACACAAGGCTTTAGTAGAAGCTATTTTTAAAGAGTGTTTTTTTAAAAAAAGATAGCAGCTCGCTCTCTCTCTCTCTCTCTCTCTCTCTCTCTCTCTCTCTCTCTCTCTCTCTCTCTCTGTGTGTGTGTGTGTTTGTGCCAGTAAAAGCCAGGATGGCCTAGAACTCATTGTATAGCCAACTTGTCTAGAAATAATGGCCATCCTCTTGCCTCAGCCTCCTAAGTGCTGGGAATACAGGTCTGACCGTCTTATACGGCTTGTATATTTCCTTAAAGGTGTAACCATTTAAATTAAACTTAGACTGACTCTTCACTGTGAGATGCACAGACAAGTTTCTCAGCTTATAGAGTGACTCTAATGCATAGAAAATTAGGGATGAAGATCTTGTCGAGCACTGAACTTGTACATTCTCCTTGTGTAAATGTGGGTTCTTGGAGGAGTAACTGTGGGTAACTGTAGCCAGAAGTTTTTCTGTGTCCCGGCCTGTAAAATGCTGAGCAAGGAACAAAGCTGAGTAATAGAGGTAACAATTGATGCAGGACAAACAACCTGCTTGCTAATCACACCTTTCAGCAAGGAATGGGCTGTCTTCTAGCCTGGTCCTTCCTCTGGGACAAGCAGACAACATTTTCTGGGCATGGTCACTCTGCTGAGGCAAAGATGAGACTGGAATTTTGCAGACATGATCCTTAAATGGAGGCAAGGAAGACACTGTATCTTCCAAGCGTGGTGCCTCCTCTTTGACAAGAAGCAGACTACATCTTCCAGGCATAATCTGTAATCTTGGGCAAAGAGCAAATATGCCATCGGATGTGGTTCTCCCTCTGAAGCAAAGATCACACTGCATCATACAGACACGGCCTCTACTGTGAGGTAACGAGTATCCTGAATCTTCCAGCACAGTTTCCTCCTCTGGGGCAAGGGGCACATAGCATCTTCCAGGCACTGGTCTCTCCTCTGGGCTATAGAGTGGTCCATGTCATTGGCCTTTAGGGCCATCTGTGGGTTTTCTCACCAAGTCTTACTCTAGAGGTGGAGGTGACCTGGGCTTACGGACAGCAGGGACTTTGTACCTCCAGAACTTCAGCCCTACCCCAGTGCACAGTGTGCTACTTTGTAAGTGTTCTGTAGAACTAAATGAGCCTAGCAGGGAAATGATAGAGATCACATTACCAGAAAAACTGCCCAGTAGTCCAGTGATTCCAGGATTCTCTAAATCAAGAGGACTCACTAGCTGTTCTTGCTTTTTAAAACTAAGTGGAAGTCTCCATTCACATCCTTGGGTAGCTCTGAAGTTGAAATTCATAATTGTACCTGTGAAGGGGGTGACCAGGGTCTAGGAGAGGAGAATGGAGTAGGTCACACTGTGGTCTGTAGGTGACAGCTTGTCCAAGAGAAACCGCATGGGACATGGGAAAAGGTCTTTCAGGAAGGGCTTTGAAAAACACTGATGTTTCCTTTTTATGAGACAGGTTTTGTGCAGTGCTGGAGATCAGGCTCAGGACATTGCATACTGGTTAAGCACCCTTCTAACTAAGCTATACCCTCACACACCCTTTCTTTTCCTTGTTTGCAGTACTGGGATTCATCCAAGGATCTTGCACACCATAGAGAAGGACTCTACCACTGAGCTGTATTTGCATATCCTTAATTTTTTTTTTCTTTTGAGAAAGGGTGTTGCTACCAAGTTGGCCATGAATATTCTTTATAGGCCAGGTAGGTCGTGAACTTGTGATCCTTCTGTCTCAGCCTCCGAGTGGCTGGGGATACAAGCTCATGTTACCAGGCCTGGCTTCAGTGTTTTCTTCACGGCTTACTGCTTTAATTATGTGGAGAATGCATGATTCTAAACTACTTGTAACTTGTACTTGTTTTGAGAAACTGAGGTTTACATGGTAGGAAGAATCCAGAATTTATCTGTTTCTTTCCTAGAAAGGCTATCATGAAGGAAAATTACAGAGTTGGCTTTAAGAGCTTTGAGATCCTCAAAGGGAGACAAAATGTATTTGAGAATCCTCCATCCCTTCAAATTGATTCCATTACTGAAGAAACCACTGAAAGAAAGGAGTCCAGGACACAGGTTATATTTTTTGCAGAGACTTTCAAAAGGCATTTGATAAAGTATCAGAGAGATGCCTCACATGGAAGTGAGGATTTATGAATTACAGAAAAAAAGAAGGCACTTGAAAATTAGGTGGAGAGGAGAGCCAGGAGCATGATTAGTTACCCTGACAGACAGTCAAAAATAGGGCCCAGCATGACTGCTTTAGGGAGCTTCCATCCCTCAGAAGCAGTGGCTGCAGTCTCTTCCCTCTCTCGTAAGTCACAAGGAAGAGCCAACACTTTTTCTCATGAGCAAGTTCTTTGATTTATCCAGAATTCTACTGGCAAGCTGGGGTCATGGGGTTTGGAGGATTCTACAGCTCTATGGCCTGAATGAGGATAGCATGTAGAGCTACCTAGGATTCTTCCACTTATGGTTTGTCTTGGCAGCTTTGGGGATGGTCCAGGGTCTGCTGACTTCTGTAATTTGTAGAGACACATGAGCAGGTATAATGACTGATCAGTGTTCCATGTGTCTAGCAATATTTAGCCCTTAGAACTGGGCATCTTCTTAAGTGCATAACTGCACAAGGTATGTTCTCAAAACTTAAAGTATAAGTGGGTTTTAGGTAGAACAGGTCTGTATTGCCTCTTGGTCAACTCCAGTGCCAGGGCTATGACGTTGCTTGGAGCTTGGCCTATTACATCATTATAAACTTTAAAATTGGCTTAGGAATCCATGAGTGGGGAATGATTTAATTTCTATGATCAAATCAGATCAATGTTATGAACTTTAAATGGAAATTCCATGGAAACAAACACATATTAGGGAAATACATTTTTGCCTCCAATTCTTATGTCCATTGTCAGAGGTTGCAGAAACCACTAGAAGTGAATACTACTTTGAATATAAGAAGTGGGCCATTGGAAAGTTACAGTTTCATTATTTTTACTAAAATATTTGAGTTATACAAAAAAAGGATTTCCTCATGGTGTTTTCTTTTTTTTCCTTCTCTTTCTTTGTAGATGCTCCACTAGGGAATTTAGGGCTCCTACCATGAGTTCTTGGCCAAGGATACAGTACCAGGCACTTGTTACCTCCTGTGGAGGGTCTTAAATCCAGTCAGACAAACGTTGGCTACCCCCATGACACTCATTGTGGTAGTTTGAAAGAAAATGGCCCCCAAAGGGAGTGGCACTATTATGAGATGTAGCCTTGTTAAAGTAAGTAAGGCCTTGTTGAAGGAAGTGTGTCACTATGGAGGTGGGCTTTGAGGTCCCTTTTGCTTAAGCTTCACTCAGTGTGACAGACAGTTGACTTCCTGTTGCCTGCAAGATGTAGGAAAATAGGCTATTTCTCCTGCACTGTGCCTGCCTCTATACCGCCATGCCCCCCACATTGATGATAATAGACTGAACCTCTGGAACTGTAAATGAGCCACTCCAATTAAATGTTTTCTCCATAAGAGTTGCCCTGGAAATAGTATTTTTTCACAGCAATAGAAACCCATGCATTTGTTTGGAATAATATGGTCTTTGGAAGTGGATTAGAAAAGCAGTTGAATGTTTTAAATGCTGCTTAATGGGTCATACTTGTAGGAGCATGGAAGACAGTGGTGCTGAGTGTGATTTGATGTACTATGGGGGGCTCACTCAAGCACTTTCAGAGGAGAAGAATTTTAGTGTGTTGCCTAGAGACCATTCTTGTGATACTTTGGTGAAAAAAGTGGCTGATTTTTGCCCTTGTCCAAAGAGTTTGCCTGAGGCTAAAGTCAAGACTTTTGGATTAATTCAGCTGGCAGGGAGAAATCTCAAAACAGTCTAGGATAGACTCTGTCCTGTGGTTACTAATGTTACCTCTAATGAAGATTTATAATGAAAAGGATCGAGCTGAGCAGAGTAAATTACAAAATGTAAATTTTGAGGAGAAAAAGAGCACCAGGAAGTGTAATGCAGCTAAATCCTGTGTTCAAGGAGATAAACAGATTAAGAAATAGAATAAAGGGAGTGGTGACCTAAGGGCAAGATCTCACCCAGCTAGGTTTCCAAAGGAATTAAAAAAAAGTTTAGAGTTGGGTGTGGTGGTGCATGCTTTTAATCCCAGCACTGGGAAGGCAGAGACTGGTGGATCCCTGAGTATGAGGCCAGCATGGTATAGAGATCCAGCAATAGAAACCCTAACTAAGACACTACTATTACACACAGGGTGTATCTTGTCAGACTGGTCTGAATTACAGTTTTTAGGGTTCACAACTGGGTAAGACTGTTGGTGATTTTCTCTGCAAATAGACTGCATAACATATTCTGGTACTGTGCATTTTCACACATGTTTAGAATGTACATTGGCCTTATTTTCCTCTCCATCCTTCTCTCCTTTCTCCCTCTCTCTTTTTGGTTCCTTTTTCCTCCCTCCAAGGAGGAGACTGTAGTATATGAGCTAAGATATATAAGTAGACAAATGGCAGACCTCCTGATCCTTTAACTTACACACTTTTACTTCAATGTAGTGCCAAAGCAATATGCATTCAGAAGGAATTTCACTCGGAATTTTGAATGTTGACCTTTTCCTGAGTGAGCCATACACAGTGCTATATTCTCACAATGCTGGGCAGTTGTAGTGACCTATAGCTGACAGTCAGTTACATGAGTTAGCCAACCTTACAGTGAACTGTGTTGGTGAGTTACTACATTGCGCTGGTTAGATACGTAATGTGCATTTGAATTACAATATTCTCAATTGGTTATGGGCTTACCAGGCTGCAAACCCTCTGCAAGTTGAGGAGTACATGTTCTTCAGTTGCTGCTAGGGCACCTGTACTCCACCTGGTTCCATTGGGTGTCACTACCTGGTGAGGGAAACTACCAAGATCCAGGCACTGGAGAGCACAGACATGGCTTCATCCCCTAGTGGGATCCTTTCCTAAGAATATATCATGACTCCTTCTATCTTCTCTGATATGTGCACCTCCCATAGCTCTTTCTCCTCCAGGAAGAGCTAGAATGCATGATTCTGCTTCTGCTTCTGCTTTCCAGATGGATTTTCCTGCCATGCTATTGAGGCATTTCCCCATTGTCTATGAACCTTGCAGGTGCATTACTGAGGCTCAACCCAGTTGCATCTTTTGTCCCATTTGCAAATGCTCTGTGAAACTTCACACTCAGAAAGTTAGTGAAAAGGAAAATATGCTGTCTTTCTGGAAGCTTCTCTGCTGCCTTTAACCAATCAAGAGGAGGCATTAACTAGTACAATTTTATTTCTGCTAAAAATGGGAGTGGACCAAGAGAGAATGAGGGAGGGGTGAATATTATCTAAGTACATTGTGCAAATGTATTAAACAGTTCTAAGGAAACCTATCATTCTATATAATTAGTCTATACTAACAGCAACTAAAGATCCACTTAGCCTTTGTGAGCATTATGACTTCAACTAGCATTGTTAAGGATGAACTTTTATATGTACTTACTCTGTGGCAATATTGCCATAAAGATAATCTTAAGTATTCCCTTCTTGTAGAATGGACATGAAGTCTATATACACTTAGTAAACTGACAAGTTCTCCATGCTGGTTATTACACAGGTCAAAATCAAATTCTGTTAACAGACTTCTTATTCCTAAACACTAGTCATTGACAGAAAGCATGGCTATTCTCCTTACAGAGCTTACATATGCTTGAAAAATGAGTAAAAAATGTTCATTTATTTTGATGATTCTATACATGCAGCTATGATAAAAATAATAGCTGAGTAGCGATGACTGACCATGGCTGAAGATAGTTAGGCAAAGTAAATTAGTGAGTTCCAAGTTATGTGAGAGAACTTATCTAAAAAAATAAGGTAAAGAGTGATTAAAGAAGACACCTAGCATTGACATGTGGACTCAACAGCCATGCACACACATGGACACAATATAAGCATACACATATACATTTGCAGAAGTTAGGATTTGTCTAATAGACCTTGAGTGTCAGAATGCATAGCCTACATGATGGTGGTGAAGCCACTGAGTCATTGAAAACAGACATTCAGAGAACCTTGGCTACTGAGTCCTTCCCTGTGAGCTGCATGTGTTCACTCTTCTAATGTTCATAGCAATCCTATTGGTGCCTTCATCTGAATATGAACTGTCAATACATGTCACACTTGAAAAGCACAACTCTTATTGATAATCCCACCATGTTTCTCATGTTACACAATAAAACATTGCCTTTTTCTAAGCGTTGGTGATCCTAAGCTTTTAGCTTCCTCTTGAATTGTCTGTTTCTCCTTTGCTAGTTACTCTTTCTCTTTTCAACTTATAACTAAGAGTAAGAATGTCATCACTGGCTTTCTCAAAAGTACCTTCAGGGATGGTGATGTTGCTCAGTTGGCACAGTGCTTGCCTAGTTCTGACCTCTAGTACCAAATAACATGGAAATCAGTCAGATTTGCACTTCTATTCATTCTCACAATCTTAGCACTCTAGAGGTAAAGGCATGAGGATCAGAAGTTCAAGATCATCCTTGGCTACATATAGTGAGCTCAAAGATGGTCTAAGCACATGGAATCCTGCCTCAGACAACAGTAAAAAAATGAGTCTTATATTTTCTGAGAGCCAACATACCCACAAGGAATCACTTAGCACCTATATTTCAGTGTGTACTGATTAGATTGCTGTGGAATGTCCTGTATACTGTGAATATATGTTGCTATGAATGACAGATAAATAAAACGCTGATTGGCCAGTAGCCAGGCAGGAAGGATAGTGTAGGCAGGACAAGGAGAGAGGAGATTGCTAGGTGAAAGAAGGCTGAGTGAGGAGATGCTGCCAGCTGCCATGAGGAGTGTAGCTAGAGTTTTCCTGCCTTGTCCACTGTCAGGACAAATCTCTCACCCGCCAGTCCCATAGCCGCTCAGACCCAATCAAGTAAACACAGAGACTTATATTGCTTACAAATTGTATGGCTGTGGCAGGCTTCTTGCTAGCTGTTCTTATAGCTTAAATTAATCCATTTCCATAAATCTATACCTTGCCACGTGGCTTGTGGCTTACCGGCATCTTCACATTCTGCTTGTCATGGTGGCGGCTGGCAGTGAGTCCTCCTGCCTTCCTGTTCTTTCTTTTCTCCTCTCTGTTAGTCCCGTCTATACTTCCTGCTTGGCCACTGGCCAATCAGTGTTTTATTTATTGACCAATCAGAGCAATTTGACATACAGACCATCCCACAGCAGCAGAGAAGCATGATGTATGATACCGGTAAGCCACGAGCCACGTGGCAATTTATAGATTAATAGAAATGGGGTAATTTAAGATATAAGAACAGATAACAAGAAGCCTGCCACAGCCATACAGTTTATAAGTAATATAAGTCTCTGTGTGTTTAATTGGGCCTGAGTGGCTACACGAGCTGTGTGGACACAGGAATACTCCAGTTACATTAGATATTTGCCAACTTGACACAAAATAGAATATCTGGGAAGAGGGAACCTCATTTGAGAAAATGCCTCCATCAGACTGGCCTATAGGCAAACCTGTAAGACATTTTTCCAGATTAATGATTGAAATGAGAAAGCCCAGCCCACTATGAGAGGTATCATTCCTGCATGGGTAGTTCTGGGGCATATTAAAAGCAGGTTGAGCGAGTTATGGGGAGCAAACCAGTAGCCAGTGTTTTGTTTTGCCATGACCTTTGCTTTAGTTCCTGCCTCCATGTTTTTGCTTTGAGTTCCTGTCCTGACTTCCCTTCATAATGGACTATAACATGAAAACTGAGATAAGCTCTTTCCAAGTCACTTTTGGTTATGATATTTTGTCACAACAGTAGAATGCAAACTAAGACAGGGTAGTTTTCAAGCCAGTCTTGAGCTCTGATTTCTGAGTTTTATTTCTGAATCTTCAACACTGGACTGATCATTTTGTACACAGTCTGCAATGACATGGTGTCATTTTCCCAGGGACTTGTTGGATTGTCCTTGTTCTTGACACTGGCACCAAGATCTGCTCGTAGGAAGACATTCAGTTCACCTCAGATTCTCAATTCTGTTCATTCCTTAATTCCAGAGAATTATCTCCTCCTGCAATTTCCGAAATTTCACTTTTTGTAATACAGTATTTTTTATAGTTTCTTCCCGAAAGCTCAGCTTTGAGAATTTAGAGAACATTACACTTTACCTTCTGGCAATTTTGTTTCTTTTTGGTAAATATGTTGAATTTGATAAAATTTAGAAATAGGATTCAATCTTTATTTTCCATGTATGGGAAGGGAATGGGGACATGTGTATTTAGTTTTCTTAAAGCCTCAGTGTGTTTATCAATAGCCTTTCTTTAAAGTCCTAAATAATGCCTTTTGCCATAAATATACTAGGGGGTATCAATGCTTCAAAGAAAATGACTTTTTTTTTGGTTTTGGTTTTTTGAACACACAGGGTTTCTCTGTGTAGCTTTAGAGCCTTTCCTGGAACTCACTCTGTAGCCCAGGCTGGACTCAGACTCATAGCGACCGGCCTGCCTCTGCCTCCCGAGTGCTGGGATTAAAGGCGTGCATGTGCCGCCACCACCACCACCACCACCACCACACAGCATGACTAATTGTCTTAGTAATGACTGAACAATGTGTGAAATATTATTTATTGTGACCAAAGAATGACACACAGTAGATCTGACTGATATTAATGCTGTCTTATCAATCCACAAACTTATGGATAAATTCAGGATTCAGCAGAGATTATTTAGAACAGTATTATTATTTAAGAAAATGTTTAATAGTCAATGTATGTGGGTTCCAAATTCTTGTTCTGGAGTGGGGGTCAGCCCAAGGTTTCCATATATTTATTTATTTATTTATGTATTTATTTATGTATTTATTTATTTTTATGTTAGGCTATGCTGAGTAATAAACTCAGAGCCACATGCATGCTAATCAAGCACTCTCTCACTGAGACACAAGCCCAGTCCTCGCATCTGGATTTAATTCCATTTTTGAAGAATCTTAGAGTTCTTCAGCTCTAGAGAGAAGCCACTTAAAATTAAGGTATCCTGAGGTCAGCTGTCCACTGAGACCAAACTCAGAACACTAAACTTTTGTCTCAGGAGGGTGACAACGGGCTCTGCTGGATATTTGATGATTTGATATTTGGTGACAACCCTTGCTCTGCCACCCACTTCAGGGTGAGGATCTTGGACATCTCCAGTGACAGGAAGATATGGCATCACTCTTTTCATTTTCAATTTCACATGATCAACTTTTAAATGATTTTCAAAACATATTTATAATGATTTCCTACCTGTAGATAATCTTTTATTTTATTGTTGTGTAAGAACAACTTGGAAACACACATGCATGCATAACACACACACACACACACACACACACACACACGCACGCACGCACGCACGCACGCACGCACGCACGCACACACACACGCACACACAAACATGGGCACACTTCTATTTATTTATGAATACACACTCAGGGGATCTATCTGCTTTTTCCTCTCCAAGGCTTCTCTTTTTTTGGACTGTGGTGAAGACTTTAGTGAGGAGGAAAGAAATATTGACCTCCTGGGTGGTGCTCTGTTGGAAAGGCTTATCTTATCAGACACAATCACAAAACTATAAAATTAAAAGTTCGCCCCTGAGCTGAGATTCCCTCTGTGACCTGCGTTTGGCAGCCAGTGCCCACTGGGACACTTCACTCAGCAGTGGAAGGAAACTCATCTGGTTGGTTTTTCTCACAGTTCAGTTGCAAAAGCAGAATTGCTGTACTTTACACATAAGCCACGTTTTATTTCAAGGAGTTGAATCTGCCTTTAAAGTATGCTTACAATAACTATCTCTGTCCACAGTGTGACTGGCTGCAGCCCCAGATCCCACTCCTTTCTCTTTTGTTGGGTGAGGTGGAGGAATTTCTTTAATCCTCACTGTCCTTATTTGTTATGAGTAGCCAATAAAATCTAGTATTTGCCTAACTCCGAGTCTGAAAAACCCAAAGCAGGGTAAATAGCAGAGATGCAGAGTCAACTGATGCTTGTACTAGGTTACCTAACACAGCTTTGGTAGTCCAGGTCTGTCTTTGCTCAGAATTCTAGCCTGCTTTCCATTCCATGCTCCAAGGAAAGTGTGTGTGTGTGTGTGTGTGTGTGTGTGTGTGTGTGTGTGTGTATGCAAGGCCAGTGGAGGACATTCTGTGTCCTGCTGTACACTCCTCTGCCTTATACTATTTGTATATATATATATTTGGGACATGGTCTCTTGCCAAATCTGAAACTGGCTACTCTGGTGTCCAATGAGGCCTAAACACCCTCCTGTCTTTGCCTCTTATGGCACCAGTATTATAGATGCACACATGGCCATGCTTGGCTTTTTACATTAATGCTGGGGGCCTAAGCTCAGGTCCTTATGCTTGCTCATTTGAATCCTTCCAGAGAAATCTTTACAAAACAAAAGAAGGGCTGTGTTTGCAGCCCCTTGCAAGGCTTGTGGGTTTAGCTGGAGTCTAGGAAGATGCGGTTTGTCATGGTATGCAGCTTCTCAGTCTACAGACCTAGGTTCCCTGAGCAGAATTGGATCTGAGATCATTGTGATGGGACAGGTTGAAGGGTCTGTAACAGGTGACTCACCTTAACTTCTTGACACCTGACTGAGAAGCAATTCTATCCCTCCAGAGCAGAAATCCTAGTGAGGTAAGAACAAATGAAAGCATTGGCTATTCTTTGGCAGGTGGTGAAAGAAAGCTGATCGATGTATGGTAGCTCTTACAACTCTGGGTCCTGGCTCTTCTTGAGGAAGAGCCAGCAGGCCAGATGAGGCTGTTTCTCAGGGAAGGGGAAGTCACCAGTGCTCTTCTGAGGTGCCTCTCTTTCTGTGTGTCTGGTTCATCTCCCTAGTTCCTTGCCCTGAAATGCTGGGGTGGGTTGTGTGAATGTCATTCCAATCATAGTCATTTAGATGAACTACTTAAGATTGATGTCTAATTAGCATGCAGCTCATAGACAATTATGTATATCATCAAACATGTGTCAGGGAATCTTTGTTGCTCATTTTATCTGATTAAGACACTAACTGCTGCACTGTTAGTCACGTAGGCTGGTAGACTGGCTTTTCCTGTTTTGTTGTCCCTTAGGATGGTGCTTTCCACATTCGCCTTCTTTGTGTGTCCCTGAGAGATCAACTAGGACTTTTCTTAGTTGAAAGTTCTGACCTTTCTTTGTGGAGTCCCTCTAAAGTTCTAACCTTTGTGGGGTCCCTCTGTGACGATTCTGTTGCCCTTCATCTCAGTCTGTAATTTACCTATCCTAAGGCAACTGAGCACAACCCTGTAAAGTTTTGTAAAGTTCCCTCTAAAGTTTTGACCTCTATTTGTGGGGTCCCTCTGTGACGATTCTGTTGCCCTTCGTCTCAGTCTGTAATTTACCTATCCTAAGGCAACTGAGCGCAACCCTGAAAGCATTAAGAAGCTCTTTTTTTTTTTTTTTTTTTTTTTTTTTTTTTTTGTGTGTGTGTGTGTGTGAGACTTTTCAGCATCTTATGAGTCTTTGCTAGGTACCTGGATTTCATGTCATGCCCTTTATCTGTCAGACCACCTTACAGGAGAGACTGAAACCAAGATAGCAATGAGCCAGATGACAACACTTTGATCAGGACTGCTTAGTTATGGATACCTCTTGTCTTCTCTTTAAATCTCACTGCAGGTTAGGACCCCAAAGGTGGGCCGGGAGTCATTGAATCTCTTTGTCTCACTTCCCAATGTGACATATTGAATAGATAGTTTTCTGCTTTTCAATATTAATTTGACCCTTTTAGTTGGCTTTTTAAGGACAGTAGTTGAATGTGGCTTGCTAGGGTGGCCAGTGGTACATGCTTTGACCCCAGCTCTAGTGACACCAGATTCCTTTATGGCATTTTCAAACAAATTTCCTTAGGTTGATTTTCTTCCATCCCTTTTCTCTCACCTTTGTCCTTGTCCTCTTTTCTTCTGGGTAGCCTCTTTTCCATTTTCATGTCACTTATAAAACTTAGATGCAAGGGAGATGTTTAGTTTATGTAGCACAGAGTGTGCTCCCAAGGCCCACAAAAGTCTTTAAAATCTTATAAAAAAAAAAGGCCATTAAAAATAGTTTGAGTTTGAGCCAATGCATACATTAAGTATATAAACTTCAGCATGGCATGACTGATAAATAATAAGCTTGTAATACTTTACTCCAGTGTTATTTCGTTTCTACACAAGGTCTAGAAAATGATTCTTTTCTCCTCAGATTAGACTGACATTTGGTTGTGTCCCAGGTGTGTGTGTGTGTGTGTGTGTGTGTGTGTGTGTGTGTGTGTGTTTGTGTGTGTGCGCATGTGTGTATATGTGGTTGTGTATGGGTGCCTGTGTCTGTGTGTGGCTGTGTCCCAGGTCCTGATGTGTGTGTGTATGTGTGTGCACGTGTGTATGTGTGGTTGTGTGTGGGTGCCTGTGTCTCTGTGTGGCTGTGTCCCAGGCCCCAGTGTGTTTGTGTGTGTTTGGTAGTATATGGGTGCCTATGTCTGTTTGTGTACGGAAGAGTGTTTCATGCTTTTGAATCTAAAGCTTTTCATAAGTAATTCAGCATAAGAAGAAAGCTGTGGTTTTAATGTTAATTGCAGCCCCATTCTTTGTCTATAGCTGTTGAAAGGTCACTTTGCAAGCATTCATCAATTCTGAGAAAGGCTGTTGCTCCATTCCAGTCTATGGCATGCAGAATGCCAGTTCAGGAGCACTCGCTGTCTTTCTGTTTACTCAGCTGGTGGTTTTCTGTGATCCCTCTGCCCTGCTGGGCCTCTGCTTTTAAAGTCAAGTTATTATACTTGGAAGGGTTACTTGAAAATTGGTAGCAGAAACCAATGTTTTCGCCCCCTTTTCAGGACATGGTTTTGTATTCTAGAGTACTATAAATGATATCAGTGGTATCACAGAGAGTGCCTCAGGTCAGCCTTGTCTGGGCTTCCATGCTGACTATGGAGCCTGTTATGTGTGCAGCAGGTTACACTGGAATTGCTGGTAGTTCTCTTACTCACCACCTTCCACCACCCCAGGGTGAGAGGGAGCTCTTACAGTCAGGGAGCCTCAGCACTCAGCACAACAGGCCACTGACTGATTCATATTTTTGTGGGTGGTGGGTGGGTTTTCATTATTTTATATTGAGAATTTAATTTTTTATATTGAGAAATTCTTTAAATTTTCTTTAATTTTTGAAATTAAAATATGATTATCTTATCTCCCCTTTCTTTTTCTCTCTCCAACCCTTCCCATGCACATGCTCTCTTGCTTGCTCTTGAAATCATGGCTTTTATTTAACTGTTGCTTCTCTCTCTCTCTCTCTCTCTCTCTCTCTCTCTCTCTCTCTCTGTCTCTCTCACACACACACACACACACACACACACACAAACTTCTTAATACAACCTGTTCAGTCCACATAAAGTTGCTTGTAAGCATATTATTCTGAGCTGACCATTTGATACCAGATCATTAGGCTTCATACCTCATCAATGAAATATCTCCACCCAACATTATTGATCATTATAGAAAAACCACAACAGATCATAATGCATAGACAAATGACTGTGTTATGCCCAGTCCCAATAGTTGCATCTATGACCCAACTCCTGCACCTAAAGCTCAGAGGCCATAGTGGAAGAGGGTCAGAAAGATTGTAAGAGCCAGAGTGTCAGGAAGCTTGCTGTGAGATTTTTGTCTCCTAGAAATGTCAGAGAAGCCACACTCAATGACTTATGCATTATTAATGCATAATAGAATGAATAAATGAGATAGCAACTGTAGCAATAGTATTGATTTATTTGAAGCTTGTATTTGTGATTATATTGTGATACATAAATGGTGTTACAGATTCTAGGATGTTATATTCTCGCTAGTTCATACACTGAAGCCCTAAATCCTAGTACCATGAATTTGAGCACATCTGGAGACAGGACTTTAAATGGTTAATTAAGGTAAAATGAACCTGCCAGGGTAAGCAATATACAGATGTTCTTTTGATAAGAGAGGGTGGGGCACACAGAGACCCCAGGAATGCAGGGAGAAGACCTAGCCAAAAGAGGTCTCACACACACACACAAAAAGACAATACTTTTGGCTCCCAGAACTATGAGAAAATAAGCAACTGCTATTTATGTCACCAGGTATGTGCTATTTGTTTGTAGCAGTCCTAGAAAACTAATAAATAATTTATGCTAAACTACTCACCTGTGCTAACACACTAAATTCTTACACCAATTCTATGGTATGCAAGATACATCCAATTGTACAAAGGAAACTGAGGTTAGAAAAGTTAGTTATCTTGCCTAACATCATACATGGTATGTCCCAGAAGGGAATTGGAAGCCAGATCATCTTCATTTAAGCCATTTCAGTGTCAACATAACTATAGTATTTTCTATAAGGTGCTGTGATACCTACACACAGGATCATAAAATTTATTACACATTGCAATAATACAATATTTTGGATTAGAGAGTTGATGAAAACATGTACTTAAATGTAGTCTCACCTTTTTCTCTTTACCTTTTTAAAGTACTAAGGAGGCAGGATAGGAAGACAGGGGAAATTCAGGGGACATAGAGGAGAAAGAATCCTTACTCTCCATTTCCTATAGCCACAAACTTCAGAATGGTGGATCAAATCAAAACTTCCCACAGAGACTGAATTTCTTCTCTAAAGACATTGTGAACAGGGATGAGAAAAACAATAAATACACTACATTTGCTTTGAGCCAGGATATTAGTGACATTTGATTTTGACCATATTAACACTCTTCTTTCATTCCTAAATATGAAAAAATGCACCTCAGTGAAACACTTTACGATTTCATTTACAAAGGAAAGTTCCTTAAGATGAGGAAAAAAGTAAACTAGCTTTTATTTTTTCTTGATTTTTGAAGTTTACTTAAAATTTAAATGTCATTTAAGCTTTGAAGATGTACATGAATTATATTGTCTGAACAAGTGTAACTTCAGAAATCTCACAACTCATCAGTGTAGCTATCATGAAGACTCTCAGGTCTGCATCTTTTTCTCATGAGAAGCATGCACCCATGTCCTGAAAGTGAGCTCTTGTCCTTTTGTTGGAAGTCTCTCTGTTTCTCTGTCTCTTTGTCTGTCTTTATCTCTCTGGATACCCTCACTTAAAACTAAAGCATGCCACAACTCTTCTCTCTACTCAATAAACTCTGCTTATTGATCCATCCTAAAAATTCTTCCCTACTGCAGAGTCAAGATTCTGGCCTTTCCTGAGT
Source organism: Peromyscus eremicus (assembly GCF_949786415.1). Lineage (NCBI taxonomy): Eukaryota > Metazoa > Chordata > Mammalia > Rodentia > Cricetidae > Peromyscus > Peromyscus eremicus. The sequence goes on along the minus strand of NC_081420.1, from coordinate 52,864,844 downwards.
GGAAATCCCTAGGAGAGGTCCCAGGTCCACGGCTTTTCTCATTTTCTCAGATCCTGCAGCATGTAAACGGGAACACAGATGTGGACCCTGAAATGTTTGACAGAGGTCCAAATTATCAAAGGTATTTTCTATTGTAACATGAATCTTAAAAGGTCTGATTAATAAAAACAAACATGGAGTTGGGTATTGGGGTAAATGCTGGAAGATCAGAGAAGCAGAAGAAGCCACAGCCACCTCACCTCGCCAATTCCTCAGCTGATCCTGTTTCCTCAGACAGGAAGCCTCTGAGTCCTCATCCAAATGGATCTCAGCTGAACTGCTGCTCAAAAGCCTAAAAGCTTAACCAGCTTCTAGTTTCTGGTCCTCACGCCTTATATACCTTTCTACTTCTTGCCATCACTTCCTGGGATTAAAGTAGTGTGTCACCATGTCTGGCTGTTTCCAGTGTGGCTTGGAACTCACAGAGATCCAGTCAGATCTTTGCCTTTGGAATGCTAGGATTAAAGGAGTGTGCTACCACTGCCTAACCTCTATGTTTAATACTGTGGCTGTTCCGTTCTCTGACCCCCAGATAAGTTCATTGGGGTGCACAATTTATCAACCACATTCTATTGCATCTTTGTAGGAGTATCAATGTTAGATCAAAGAACATAAAGAAATTCAGGAAATCTACAGGCAGCCACACTGTCGTGCCTCCTTTGTAGAATCCAATGATTTCCTCAGCCATAGCCACCTAGTTTGAGGGTGACCAACAGAACCTGACTGAAAGGAAAACTGGAGTCCTGAACTCCATCGAGTCCTGAACATGGGTCTAATACTGCATTCAAGTACAGTTAACCACTGTACTGCAGGTGATTAAGGGACACAGACACACCTCTGCCCTGCTATCTACACTTGCTCTAGCCCAAGGATTTGCCCTAGAATTTTAGGGACCTTACCTCTGGCCAATCCAGGGTTTGCAGCTTCCGTAGTGAAAAGAATTTCAGGATTGGTCAGGTTAGTGAAGTAGAGATAAAAATTTTATTGAAGATATTTTAATATAGGCTACATATGAGGGCTAAAAGAAAGCTGCACTCAAGATAAAGTAAGACACACTTGAGTTGGAGTATATGCTTCCCAAGGGAGAACAGAAAGGAAGTAAGATGTGGGTAAGAGTGGGTGTGGGCTCCTCAAGAGAGAGTAAATAATTACCTTCCTTAGAATGAACTATGTGTAATATTTGGTGACTCTCAAGGTTATGTCTGAAAAGGTTGCTAAGAAACCCATTCCATACCCCACCCCCTTCTTCTCTCTCTTTTACCATTTGGTCTGTTTTGGCAAAATACCAGAAACTAGGTGTCTTTTAAACAAAAATTTCTATTTTTCACAGTTCTGGACTCAGGAATGTCTGAACTCAAGCACGGATAGATGTTATGTTTGAGAATGTTCCCCCTCCTGATTCATGGTAACCATATTTTTTTGTGTCTTCAAAGAATAGAAAGGATGAGAGAGCACTCTGGGATCTCTTTCATATGACATTAATCCTATCCCCCTGGTATAATTAATTACTTCTCGGTCCCACTTCGCGATACAATTACCCTGATCATTAAGTTTTCAGTCTGTGAGTTTTGAGGGGATACAGTCAGTCTGCTGCATAGAATGAGGTGGTAAATTGAGGAGTTGGAACATTTCTCTCCATCTAGTTATCTGCCAGTGCTCTACCCATAAATTTGTCTCTATATCAGGACATTGTCTTTTCTTTTTGTTTTAAAAAATATGTTTATGGTGTGTGTCTATTACCATGTGAGATCATATGCCTACAGAGATCAGAGGAGCTTGTTGAATCACTAGAGTTTGAGCAGAAGTTAGTTGTGAGCCACCTGATGTGGGTACTAGGAACTGAACTTGGGTCCTTTGGAAGAGCAGTGAGTGCTCTTAACAGCCATTTCTCCAGCCTCCAGGTCATTGTTCTGAACCATGATTCCTCCTAGGACTACTTCATCTATCCAGGGTCCAGCTCAGGTTCTCACATGGTTGTAGCTCTGTCTGTGTTGAATCCCACTGCATAGTGGCTCCATCCCTGCCCCCCATAGGGGTGTGCTCATAGAGTTAGATGTTAGAAAGGCTAGGAAGTTTTGTGGATGGAAACTCCTGGAGTCATTGAATGAGACCCAGGAGTATGGGATCTGCAAAATTTAGATGAAGTCTTTGGACACGTGCTTGTGTGTGATCTTGTCATTTTTAGGACCTTCTTCTGGGACCAGGAATTATGCTGTTAGGAAGCAGAATTAACATTGCAGGAAATAATTCTATGACTGACTATTGGTGCTATTATTGCTAGTGAGCCTGGCAGTAGTTATACTCCTGGATTCTAGGTGAGAAAATGGTTCTGAATTCATTCCAAACCTCCCAGTTTTAAGAGAATTTTGAGAGAATACTTTGAGTTTTCCGAAACCTGAGTGATACCTGTGCTTATTTCTATTTTGAAGAAATAAGATCCCTGTCTAGGGACTAAAGGACATTCTCCTTGAACCTAGCTTGGTTATAGATAAGAGAAATGGGGTTATGTAAACCAGAGAAACTTTTGGAATGAGATGACAATCTCTAGGAAGATAGACTTGTTGATTGACTGGGATTATAAGAGAGATGCAGTGTTTCCTAGAAAAGTAGGGGTAGGATTTGAGTTAAAGTTTCAACATGAATTCAAGAATGGAAAAGGGTCCTTGTTATTTGTTCTGTAGCTTGTTAACCTACTAACCTTCTCCATCTCTCTTTCTACCTTCCATCCGTGTAATTAAATTTAGACATCTCAGAATTTGTCTTTTACTAAGGTAAAACCTTCAATTCCCACTTGTTCATTTATTTTCACAAGTTCTTTATCCCCTTGAAGGTTCAGAAGAATTTGCAGAGATTCTAAAGTTTAAGAGCCAATACATAACATGAATTTCTTCAATTTAAGTTTACAACAAAAACAGACACTTCATGTATGGTAATTAACAGCCCAGTTCTACTGGCATAAAAGACTCATATTATGGATATTCCAATATGTCACCTCAATTTTGAATTACATTGTCCTCTTTAAACCTGTGTAAGAGCAGAACTGATTCCAAGATAGTGGTTTCTTGACAGAACCTGGACCTGGGAACTTGATCTGCTGGACAAGATGCTAGGAAAGCTGAGGCTTTGCCTAGGAGTTTAATGATGAGTGAGCTTGGCTGCCCCTTTCAATGGAGACCACTTTAGATTTCATCTTTTCCCAAGAGCAAAAGGAGAGAAGAGATACAATTGAGCCCTGCTTGAATATTAAAGAGAAATGAGGGTAAGGCACCAATGTGAGAAAGGATTTTAAGTGGTCTACTTTATTTAAAACTGTGAAAAATTTTTTTTACTTTGTGTGTGTATGTGTGTGTGTGTGTGTGTGTGTGTGTGTGTGTGTGTGTGCATATGTGTAGATACATGTGGAAGCCAATGGCAACATTGAGTTTCTCTCTCAGTCCCTCTCCACTTTAAATTTTGATACAGAGTCTCTCACTCAACTTGAACCTCATCAATTTGGCTAGACTAAATGCCTATTGAGCTCCAGGAAATCCTCTTACTTCTGCCTCCTCAGTGTTGTGATTACAACCATACTTGGCTTTTTGCATGAGTTCTGGGGATATGAACTCAGGCTCTCAGATTGCGCAGGAAATCCTATACTGACTGAGCCATAGCACCAGCACTACACATTTTAGTTACAAACATACATAGACATGGGGACATAGGAAGACCTGTGATTTCCGAATGTTTTTTATAAAAGTAAATATTTGAGGACGCTCATGAAAGGGAAAGATACATTGTATCATGTGCATGTAGTATCAGAAGAGCCCAGAAGATACAATTTGATCCCTTGAAACTGGAGTTACAGATGTCAGCTGGCATGTGGGTGCTGGGATAGAACTGGTGTCATCTACAAGATCAACAAGTACTCTTGTTTATTTATTTTAAACATCTTTTCAGTCTGCTACTGAGTTCAATGTACTTAGAAGCTGGGAGTTGACTGTAAATTTGTTTAAAGCCACATATTAAAGATTTAGTTTTCTTAGCTTCTGTAAGTTAAAGGACATTGTCAATAGGACAAAATGGTAGCCTACAGAATGGGAAAAGATCTTCACCAACCCCACATCTGACAGAGGCCTGATTTCCAAAATAGATAAAGAACTAAAAAAATTAGACATCACAAAACCCAATAATCCAATTTAAAAGAGGGGTACAGACCTAAGCAGAGAATTCTCAACAGAAGAATCTCAAAGACAAAGAAACACTTAAAGAACTGCTCAACGTCCTTTGCCATCAGGGAAATGAAAATCAAAACGACTCTAAGATCCCATCTTAAATGTATAAGAATATCTAAGATCAAAACCACAAATGACAGCTTATGCTGGAGAGGATGTGGAGCAAGGGGAACACTCTTCCACTGCTGGTGAGAGTGCAAACTTGTACAACCATTTTGGAAATCAATATGGCAGTCTCTCAGAAAATTGCAAATCAATCTACCTGAAGCCCCAGCTATACCATTTTTGGACATATACCCAAAAGATGCTCACTCACACCACAAGAACACTTGCTCAATTATGTTCGTAGCAGATTTATTCATAATAGCCAGAACATGGAAACAACCTAGATGTCCCTCAACCAAAGAATGGATAAAGAAAATGTGGTACATGTACACAATGGAGTATTACTCAGCTGTTAAAAACAAATGACTGTTACTCTAATGTTAAAAACATCAGGAAATTTGGAGGCAAATGGAAGAAACTAGAAAACCTCATCCTGAGTGAGTTAAAAACATTAGGAAATTTGAAGGCAAATGGATGGAACTAGAAAACCTCATCCTGAGTGAGTTAAAAACATCAGGAAATTTGAAGGCAAATGGATGGAACTAGAAAACCTTCCCAGATCTAGAAACACAAATGTAGTGTGTACTCACTCATCAGTGGATATTAGCTGTATTTAAACAATAACTTCACATTCTACCTGATGCAAGGAAAACTCCCAGGAATCTACAAGGACAACCCCAGCTCAGACTCCTAGCAATAATGGATATATAGCCTGAACTGGCTATCTCCTGCAATCAGATTGGTACCTATTCCAATTGTCATCAGAGAGCCTTCATCCAGTAACTGATGAATACAGATGCAGAGACCCTCAGCCAAACATTAGGCCTAGCTCAGGGAATCCTGCTGAAGAGAGGGAGGAAGGAGTGTAAGAGCCATAAGAGTAAAGGACATGACAAGAAAACCCACAGAAACAACTAACCTGGCTCATAAGAACTCAGAGTCTGAACCAACAACCAAGAAGCCTGCAAGGAACCGACCTAGGCCCTCTACATATATGTGACAGTTGTGTAGTTGGTCTATTTGTGGGACTACTAACAATGGGAGCATAGGCTTTCCCTAATGCTTTAACTGACTCTTGGAACCTATTCCTCATGTTGGATTGCCTTGCCCAGCCTAAATACAAGGGGAAAGCTGCTTAGTCTTACTGTAACTTGATATGCCATTTTTTGCTGATATCCATGAGGGTCCTGCCTCTTTCTAAGTAGAAACAGAAAAGAAGTACATTGAGGGTGGGGGAGGGGCAGTAAGGAGGTGGAGAGAGGGAATGGGAGGGGAGGCGGGAGGGGAAACTGCAGTCTAGATGTAAAATAACTAACTAAAATAATAATAATAATAATTAGTTTTCTTCAAGGGAGTTTCATTGGGCAACAAACTGTTCTTTTTTTTCTGAAGTAGCATTTCATTCTTTTTTTTTAATTCTTAAGTACATGCTGTACGCTGAGTAGTAGATGGCCAAGAAAAAAATGTACTTAACAGCTTCTTTGGAGGTTCCTTGGCTCACCATGTTGTGCCAGGGCTTCTTGCTTGTTTGTTTTAAAAACATATTTATTTTATTTTGTTTATTCTCTCTTTATTTCTCAACCCTACAGATCCTTTGCATATATACTATGGCTTCTGGTATTTTATTTTATTGGGATTCCTGTGTGTGTGAACAAGTGGGTCTCTATGTCTGTATCTGTTTCTTGTGCCTTTTCTTGGGCTTTTTTTCCTTCTGTTTGTTTGTTTTGTTCTTTTCTGTTGTGCTTTTTTTGCTTTTTTAATTATTATTCCTTAGAAGCATGTTTATTTTCTATTGAGAGACAAGAAGGGAGTAAATCCAGATATGAGGGGAAGTTGGGAGGAACTGGGAGATATAGAGAGAAGTGAAATCATAATTAGGATACATTATGAGAGAAATAAAAATATTTTCAATAAAACAGAAAATGCTCAAGTGATATAATTGAAAACTGCTGTGGAATAATCCTTCTGTATGCTGTGAATATGTGTTACTCTCATTGGTTAATAAAAAAGCTGATTGGCCTATAGGAATGCAGAATAAGGCTGGGCAGGGAAGCCAAACTAAAAGTGCTGGGGGAAAAGAGTAGAGTCAGAGAGAGACACGAACCAGCCACCCAGGAAATAAGACATGCTAGAGAACTAGTAAAGTCATGAGCCACATGGCAGCACATACATTAATAGAAATGGGTTAATTTAAATGTGAGAGATAGTTAGTAATAAGCTTGAGCCATTGGTGGAGCATTTGTAATTAACATAAGCCTCTGTGTGTTTATTTGGGACCAGGCAGTCGGAACAGGAAACATCCGTTTACAGGAAAGCTAAGTGGGAACGGTCTTTTGGACAACAGCTTCAGTCAAATTGGTTAGAGTAATTATTTTACTGTCCTCTTAGCCCACAATGTGGTGCTTTTAATGTATAAATATAACTGATCATAATCAGAGCTAGTGTCTGTCGGGTGCTTCTCAATGGCTAGAAAACACTTGAACTTGAGTTCTCCACACTATTCCTGAGATACTGCTTATGCTGGCTTATCTTTCTCCTCCTCATCCTTCTCCTCTTCCTTTTTTTCTCCCTCCTCCTCCTTCTCCTCTTTCTTCCCTTCCTCCACCTTCTCCCCCTCTTCTTCTTCCTCCTCATTGTTGATGGCAGCACAGAGGTCAATTCTATCTCAGCTTTCATCTTCCTAATTATGAGTTACAAGTCTTCTGTGAGTTGATGTTAACATTCATGAGTAAGTCTCTGAAAGAATTAGGCCACTCAAATGTGAAGGGAACATAAAACAAAATCAGCATCCAACTATTTCATATATTTTTAACTTAAAGAATAGGCTAAGAATATGTATGTGTATATATATATTTTGATTCTCTTTTAAATAACATGGTTTGATTGATAAATGTTAGGTAAAATTAAATACATTATGATATAGTATAGAATTAATAAAACCTAAAGACTGTGGTTGTTAAACTCATTTTAGAGATATGAGGAAGTATAAAAATTTAGGGTTATTATTTAAAATACAGTTAATTTGCATATGCAAATAGACTTGATGGCAAGAATGGTACCTGTGTTTCTCACACTGGACTCTCTCTTAGGCAGGTCTTTAAGGAGTGCCAAGATTTTAAGAGAAGTGCCATGGCAACCCTGTCATCAATATACAAGAATCTAAGCACAGTGGCACATCTTTGACATGTCAGGGAAATGTTCAAATGCAGTGAATGAAATCTCCAGGAGGGTCATAAATCCTGGGCAACAAATTATACACTAACAGGTTCTTAGGGGAATTCAAATAAATCCTCACAACCGCTTAGCAGGTAATCTCCAGATCAGATTCCCATTTTTCTTAAGAACAAAATAATATATGGCTTCTTATACTCTCCTAGTGAAATGCTATATATCAAAGATATGCATTCAGTCGAAATATTGATCTTAAGCCGAAGTGAAACTAAAAGAAAGTTTAATGCATTTCACCTGAAAAGGGAAGAGTGAGGGGTATGTGCATAACATGTATTTTATGGAGTGAAGCCTCCTGGAGGAGGGGAATAGAAAGATCTGGAAGACTGAAGTCATCTTGATATCACCAAGTTCAGGAAAGGCTGTTGAATTGGCCACACAGCCACATTGTTGCTGAGCAGGTTGTCATGGTGATTTGCCCTTGTCACTTTAGGATATAAGATCCCAAAGACAGGGAAATATTGTGATGTTGTGTGAGTCATTTTAAATGAGGTTTATCCATTCCAAATTTTATAATTCAAAAATGTTAGAACCCTATCCAGTGTCTGTAACGGGGAGATGCTGCTATGGTGGGTGATGATTTGGGAGAGTTCAGCAAGACATTCTATGGTGTGTCTCAGTGGAGAGCTGAACAAGTCCTTCGAATCATTAGATAAACACCATCGACACAATGGACTATTTAAGTACTTGTTTAATTTCTCTAGGACTAAAACTCTGGACAAGCATAATAGAAAAAGGTATCTTCCTTTCTCCCTCATTTGCCAAAAAGAATCAACCCTTGCCAAATTTTCTTTCAACATCTGTTAACCTGTGATATCAGGGGCAAGCCCTTATAGGACGCTTTTACAACAGCAACAACAAACAGCAACAAACAACAACAAGAGCCTTTTGTTTTCCCCAGAAGCACCTTCCTAAAGGCATTGGCCACTTAGTTGCCTGTGTGCTGCATCTGGTTAGGGAGGGAGTTGGGCATCTCAAAGAAACGAAGCTGGAAATTAGAACAGAATTTCTCTACTATGAAATGCACTCCAAACTAACACAGTGGTAGGCTGGCTATCATTTTCATTTTTCATATCTGAAACCAGACAGGAGATGCTCCCACTGCTGTCCTCTAACTTGAGTTTCTACACATGACTCCAGCATCCGAAGTCCTAGGTAAACCAAAGTAGCTTTTCTAAATAGGCCATTATTTATTTATTTGAGGGATTTACAAAAATGTGGCCATCACGCAGAGCCTCTGGGTATATGAATAATGCAAAAGTACAAAGCATTAAGAGACAGAAACAAACAGAGGCCAGACGTGGAGTTCCATTTCTCTCAACAGGCAGAAACCACTTTGCTGATCAATACATTGAATTACAAAGAGGAATTGTTAAAAAATGCAAATGGGAATTTAATAGGACATAAAAGATTTAGTTATCAAACAAAAGCTTTGCTGCCTCATCTTATGTGTAGGGATGACTATCAGGGGAGTGTAGGCGAATTTGTGAGCAAGTGACAAAATAGTTGACTTACAGGTTTCGTAATGAAGGGCCGGGAATGGGAAAGCACTCAGCTCTTTAGCGTTGAACATCAGGTGCCAACGCAGGGTGCCCAGGCTGCACAGAAGATTGGAGCACAAATTTTTTTTAAAAGCTGGGAACATGGTTTAGTGTTTCCTCACGTTGTCTTAGTCCTTGGAGTTTCAGATGTTTTTCTCTTCTCTTCTTTGGTCCTTCTCATCGCTGTCCAGTTTTCTGAGGCAGTTCCTGTCTTTGTGTTGACATGCCCCCACGGTGACACCACTTATGACAACTCAGTTCTGTGGATTTGGATGAGGATTTTGCTAAACCCATTTTCACCCGAGTGTTAATCTGCTGTATCAGAAGGAGCCACTTCCGTCACTTCTTGCCTTAATTTATCAGGTCTTTTTAATCTTCTCTGATGTGAGGTATTTCTTCATTTGTTCTTAACTTTCACAACTTCAGTATTTTTTAAAACAATTATTTATTTTGCATATATGTGGGTTTGTGCAAGCTGTAGTGCATGTGTGGAGGTCAGAGAGCAACTTGGGGAGGTTGTGAGTCCTTTGGATTAAACTCAAGTGTTAGCCTTGGTCATTAAATGCCTTTGCCTGCCCAGCCATCTTGCCAGACCCCCTTTTCAGGTTTCAAGGTTGCAGGGTCATGCTTTTTTGTAAACTTCTTTCATTCTTAATTAATCTGAATGTGTCTAGTACAATCGCATTATGAGTCTTTGGCGAGACTATAACAGAAGCCACACTTCACTTTGTTCCTGATAATCAGGTTTATATCTGGCTTTCATCTCTCTTGTGTTGATTATCATTATTTTAGTTGCATAACTGATGTGTAGCCTAGTAGTTCCTTTACTGTCCTCTTATTATTTCTCTAAAGAAGTTCTCCTTTGTGACTCATTACATGTGCATGTGCTTGAGACTGTGGTTTGCACCATACAATATGGTCCCTGATGACCTCTTCATCCCAGTACTGATGTCTTAATGTGATGTCTCTTTCCTGGAGCAGGACTGAATTATGTGAGCAGTAGGATAATGTATACATGTCATCATATGATTTCTATCGCTAGATCATAAAAAAATTACTGAAGTCTCTGCCTTGCTCTCTATTGGATCACTTACACTGGAAAAGCTCTGTGCTACATTGTGAGGTTGTTAGGCAGCCTTAAGAAGAGGTCCATGCACACTACAGCCTCCTGTAAACAGCCACAGGGATGCCAGAAAGCATGGCTCTCTGCTCCACTTGAGCCTTTGAAGACAGCAACTCTGAGAAACCTCAAGATCACATTTACGGGAACTCCAAAGTCGGAAGTATCCAGCTATCCCACTCCTGGGTTCTTGACCTACAGAAACAGTCAAATGAAATGTTCCTGTTGCCGTTGTTAAGTTCTCCTGTAACTGGTTCAGCAGTGATGAGACTAAATGATGTAAATATTTTGTTTTACTTGTTCATTTATTTATATAAGTGAATATGAATATTTGTGTTTAAATTTGTATTTAAGCCAGTAATATTGTTTCCTATGTAACTCAGCAAGTTTATATTTCCTATTATCATTACCTTTTAAGCAGATGTTTTGGAGAGCATCAAAGCTGGCTTGACTTCCTTTTGCTAAGTCACTTCATGTTTTGAACAATTTTAATTTTCTGACAGACAGAACTTGAAGTTACTCTGCCTTTAACCAATCAAGAGGAGGCATTAATTAGTACAGTTTTATTTCTGCTAAAAATGGGAGTGGACCAAGAGAGAATGAAGGAGGGGTGAATATTATCTAAGTACATTGTGCAAATTTTGCCGAGAGCCCTGCACATAACTTTTTACACAGAAAACTCTCAAACCCACCCAACTCAAGTATCTCCCTAGCATCGCTGCCTCCTTGATGGTTTATGTGTGTCTCCTCATCACCAGGAGGGCCACCTCTGATTTCCTTCTCTGTGTACTCTCAGAGGAATTGCTCCCTGAATTACTAAGCAGCACTAATCCAAAGGGGATGTTCAGGAAGGGCTGTGTATCTTGGGAGTACGCCCTTGCTGATTCACATGGTGTTTGTTTTGTCACAAGCATCCCCTTGACGAAAACTAATAAATCATCACAACTTGTTTAGATGACAGTGACTGCTGGATTGTTAGCTTTGCTTCAGGAAAATCCACTGTTGGAAAAATCAATTCACATTGTCTGGGAGGAAAAAAGGCAGGTTAAACACTGGGATAGGTGCCGAATCCTTCAGCAGTTAACTCAGTCAGTCACTAAGAACCTCTGGTGTGTCTCCATCTTGCACTGTGGACACATTATTCTTTATTAAGGAAAGTACTTTTCCAGAGTCTTCCGTGGCACGGTTATTTTTCTCCCATAACTAAGAAAAGTTGTTGTCTTCTTCTGATCCTTCATGACCTTCTTTGTTCCTTGTTAAACTTCCAGTGTTATCATGTTATATTTTCCCTAAAGTGCTTTTAAAAATAATTTTTATTTGTTCTTTGAAGATGTCATACATGTATATGAGGTGTCTTGATCCTGTCCACCTCTGCCATTCTCCCTAGAACTCCCCAAGATAATTATTTTGCCAATTTCATATCCTCTTTTTGCTTTTATTTTATTATTAGTTTTTAACACACTGAGTCCAATTAACGCAGCCCACATATACATGGGTGTGATATCATCCACTGGGGCATAGAGAACCTACCAGTGGTCACCTTTCCAAAGAACAATGATGTAGCACGAATCTTAACAGGTCTTCTTAATAAAAACAAACCTGGAGCCAGGTATTGGGGTGAATGCTGGAAGATCAGAGAAGCAGAACAAGCCACAGCCACCTCACCTTGCCAATTCCTCAGCTGATCCTGTTTCCTCAGACTGGAAGCTTCTGAGTCCTCATCTGAATGGGTCTCAGCTGAACTGCTGCTCAAAAGCCTAAAAGCTTAACCAGCTTCTAGTTTCTGGTCCTCACGCCTTATATACCTTTCTGCTTCTTGCCATCACTTCCTGGGATTAAAGGTGTGAGTCACCATGCCTGGCTATTTCCAGTGTGGCCTTGAACTCACAGAGATCCAGACGGATCTCTGCCTTTGGAATGCTAAGATTAAAAGTATGTGTGCTACAATTTTCTGGCCTCTATATCTAGTAGCTGTTCTGTTCTCTGACCCCAGATAAGTTTATCAGGGTGCACAATATATTGGGGGGCACAATATCACCACACAATGACCCTCATTTCCCCTGGAGCCATAAACTGCTAGTAGCTCCTCAGCTTGGAGAGGAGGGGGCCTTGGTATTTTTTCCTCTATCCATGCCGGAATTTTTAACTGGCTTGATGTTGTACATTTCTTGTTCAGGTAAAGACAGCTGCTGTGCGTTTGTGTGTGTAACAGCACAGCGAGCCCAGAAGATAGCATTCTGTAGCACTCCTCTCTATCCTCTTGTTCTCTTATTCTTTCTATCCCCTCTTCTAATATGTTCCCTGAGCCTTGGAGGGTAGGGAGAACAGGTTTAGAGATATCCCGTCCATGGCTGCTCACTCCCAGTTGCTTATTCTCAGTACTTTAAATTGTTATGTGTCTGTTCATTAACCACTATTCACTGCAGTAATAGCCTTCTCTGACCAAGGTTGAGAGCAGCACAAATCTATGTCTATGAACATAAATATGTAGAAGGCATTTTGACATCATGACTTTTTAGCAAAACAACAGTAGATTTACCCCTAGAGTTTTGCAATTAGAAGTCACTCCGTACACTTCTTTCCAAGAGGGCTCTAACTTAATTCTTGTAGATTCAGAACACAGATTTTCAAAACATGTTGGTTCCTCTATCTCTGGAGTTCCTTCCATTTTCCTCTTTCCTGCTCCACAGGAGTGTTATCACATTTCATCAACCTTTTTGACACACAGCTCTTGTCTCCCCCAGCAACTCCATCAAACATCTCCAGGCAACAATCCTTCATTTTTTTTTTTTTTTCCGAGACAGGGTTTCTCTGTGTAGCTTTGCGCCTTTCCTGGGACTCACTTGGTAGTCCAGGCTGGCCTCGAACTCACAGAGATCCGCCTGGCTCTGCCTCCCGAGTGCTGGGACTAAAGGCGTGCGCCACCACCGCCCGGCTCAATCCTTCATTTTTATACCATCTTCAATCCATGGAACTCATGGCTTTCCCAGTTTAGTAACATCTTGATATTCTTCATCATCCTCTGCTTTTCTTCTACCTTAATCTTGAATTCTATGATCAATTACTGCCACCATTCTCTTTCTGTCTTCATTTACGTATTGTTTCCATCAATACCTTACTATAAAGGAAAACTATCTAGCCTGGTTCTCTTTATCTGAGTTGACAACAAAATTTTCACCTATCTCAAACATGGCTCAGAGTAATGAATTTCTTTTTAAATTAATTAATTAATTAATTTTACATTCTGGTCATAGTTTTATTTCCTGCCTCTCCTCTCATTCTTTCCCCCACCTCCTCTCTGATCTCCTCAATCCATGCCTCCTTTGTTTCTGTTCAGAAAAGGGCAGGTTTCCCTTGGGTATTAACAAAGCATGGCATATCAACTCATGGTAAGACTAAGCACCTCCCTTTGTATTAAGTCTGGGCAAGGCAATCCAGTATGAGAAATTGGGTCCCAAGAGCCAGCCAAAGCATTAGGCACACAAATTACACAATGGAAAAAGAAAGCATCTTCAATGAATCGTGCTGGCATAACTGGATGTTGATAGATGTGTAGAATAATACAAATAGATTCTGCACAAAACTCAAGCCCAAGTGGATCAAAGACTTCAACATAAATCCAGTAGCACTGAACCTGATAGAAGAGAAAGTGGAAAGTATCCTTGAACTCATTGGCACAGGAGACAACTTCCTAAATAGAACACCAGTAGCATAGACACTGAGGTCGACAATTATTAAATGGTAGCTCATGAAACTAAAAAGCTTCAGTAATGTATTTCTACTGCCAAGAAAATGAGTTAATTATGTGGGTATCTAAGAAAATTGGGTCTTAACTCTCTCTCTTGAAAGCTTGGTATAGAGAAGCATAAACAGGGTGAACTTTTAAGATCCAAGATCACTGTTTGACTGAAAACCCAGTAATGACTCTCTGCTTCACTTAGAGCAAAAGTCCAAGTTCTCACAGAGTCTTAAAGTTATTTATGACTTGCCCCGTACACATCTCCACTCCATTGGTCATATCTTCCATCACTCTTAGGTTTTCATCTCATGCCCATTGACCAACAGGTCAGGAACAAACCTAATTTGTGATTTTGTCAATACCATTCCTCTCACAAGTCTGATCAAGTCTCATGTTCTCAGTGAAGAATCTCCTACTTGTCCCAGTGACATGGCAACTCCTTGCTCCTCTACACCTCATTCTCCTTCCTTATTTAGCATTTTTGCTTTCTTTCTTCTTTAACTCAGTTGGCTTTAACTAAACCAAATGATTTGTTTATTATAATTATCTTTAATTTAATTAATTTATTTATTTAGAGATTGTGTCTCATATAGCCCAGGCAGACTGCAAACTTGCTTCATAGCAGAGAACTGTATTGAGCTTCTGGTCTTACTGCCTTTACTTCTAGAGTGCTGGGATTACAGGCATGCATCGGCACACTCAGTTTATGTGGTGCTGGGGATTGAACTCAGGACTTCATATATGCAAGGCAAGCACTCTACCAGTTCTGTTACTTGGCCTCCTCCAGCTAATGTTTTATTTTAATTTTAACTTCTGCTAGAATGTTGATTAAATATGGGCAAGGATCACACTTGCCTTATTTACTGCTCTCTCTTACCCGTCTTAGAGAAGTGCCTGTAAACAAGAGGTGTTCATGAACAGAAACTAGTTTTCCAAGGAGACTCATGTGATCTACCGAAGTAAAAATTGTTAAGTGAAAAAGCATGTTAGTATGTGGAATGTGACTTTGACTATATGGAACTTAAATCATATTTGTCTTCTTCTGGGAAAGTTTGCATAATGTACATATTCAGACTGATTTTCTATGGTGGATAGAAGCATGTACAGGCACTATCCTGTCCTGTATTGGTTTATGTATTTATTGGTTAATGCAATGCAAACAAGATCAATAAAACCAATGCCCACATACTAAAGAGCCCAAATTTGGCACATAGCTTCCTTTTTGTGTTTCCCAGCCTCAGCTCCCTTGGAGTCTCTGGAGACACTGTCTTTTTAGGAAGTATCTCTAGCTCTGGTTTTAATTCCCAGGGGCCAAAACACACACACACACACACACACACACACACACACACACACACAGAGATATTTTTGCATGTTCTAGTCTGGTGCCCAATTTCCTCTTAGTAGGGCCCCACAGCATCATTTATCTCTTTTTTTCCAGTTTTTTTTTTTTTGCCATTTATGCCATTTAACATTTAGTATATTTTACTTAGTATTTTCCTTTATAATTATTATTCTTACAAATACCTTTTTTCTTATGTTGTTAAATTATACACATATCTAATACATAGTAATATATATTTCTATATATGCTACATATGTAGTAATATATACTATATTATTTAGTATATACAATACACATATAATGCATAATACATATAGTTAATCTACAATATATAGATACATTTATATGGTACATATGCATCTTGGCTTCTTTTTATTCTAAGTATTTAACCATTGATTAACTTGCTATGATAATGAAAGTAAGGCAATATCTTTATAGTGGTCACAGAGCAACTACAACTTGAAAAGGAGTTAAGTGCCATCACCACCTTTAACTTAGGATAGTTTTCGTTTTCTTTTAACGAGACTGAGTCATAGAGACACAAGAAGGAAGCTTGTATGGACCAGGAGGATGGTTGGCAGGGAGAAAGAAGCACACTGTCCCCAGGCTAATTTGCAGGGAAGATGGAGAAGGTTCATCTAAGTAGGTCTTCCGAGATAGGATTGGCAGCACAATGAGTAAGTATGTATTTGAGCTGCAAAGGGTGGCCGCTGACGCTGACGACAGACAGCTAATGATCAAAGACATCAGTGTGGTCTGGACAAGCTAACAACCTTCATCTCCGTAGTGACAGTCACTCCATGGCTCCACTGATCTCTACGGGAATGAGTCTTTAAAAGCACTCTAGTAAAGAACAATTAAACTAGAAAACGACGTTGCTTTCCTTTCCTTCTTTCACTTTATTCCACTTGCCAAGTTAAACATCAACAATGAATCCCAATTCATATTGAAACTTGTAATATAAATTTTTCTTCATGTCCATAATTTTTTTTTAAATCAGGGTTAGCCAGTCTAAAATGTGAATTAAAATGTCAAATTTAAGATTCACCTTTTTTTTTCCCCAGTACGAACTCATGTCATATGGTTTTATGTTTGGTATAATGCACCTATTACTGGGAAATGAAATCTGGCTGATTGATCACATTATTAGCAAACATTACTATGGATAAGGCAGGCCTCATTAGGTCCTGAATTGTTAGTGGGCTCGCTGTTTATTAGTTATTCAACAATTAATCATGTACTTTTCTCATGACAGCTCCAGTCTTGCTGTATTGAATAGCCTTTTCCTTATTTCTCTGTTTTATGAAAGCATTTCTTGCATTTGTAGCTTGCCTATCCAGACACAAGCTTCTGAACTCCCCAGCTACTGGTGGGTATTAACAGTTTTAGATATGGTCAGTTGTTCCATCTCACTGGATCACAATGATATGCTTGTATTGTGTGTTTTTTCCTTGGGAGAGATGTTAAAAAACATCTATTCATGCTAGGTAGTGCACTGATTATAAACAAAAGATTCCACCCAAGTATGACTTACTGAACCAGTGACTTTACTAGAGTTCCTTACAGGTATGAGTCAGGAATTACTTATAGAAACATAGACGTCTCAAAAGCAGATACCTCTTAGAAAACCCGAGTCCTGGAAGATCCCAGAATGATTTGCAGGTAGCTTGATAGATTTGATGGCCTCCCATCCCCACCAACTGCCTTCTCTTATATCCTTGGGGAGAGACTATGTGAATATTATGTTTTGAGAGCTTCATGAGACTTGTGAGTTTCCTTTACTTCCTGGGCCTCAAAGGGCCTCCCTGTAGGATACAGAGTTTTAATTGTAGGAACTTTACAACAACTTGAGAGCCAAATACTAATAAATCATACATCAGATGAGACATAGTACTGTAGGAATGTCATTGGTGCTTTTATACACCCTTGAAGCGTACATTACCATCTGTGGACATTCTGACTTCATTCCCGTGCCCAATATCTGCATTTTTTTGTGAAAGCTGTTTTGGAGTTGCTGGGTTGTACACCTTGCTCATTGTAAATATACAATAGACCTGAATGCTAGTGTGCCAATAACCCTGAGTGAAAGTCTTTTTTTTTATTATTAAGAGAATTTTTAAATAATTTTACATACCATCACAGATCCCCCTCTTTCCTCCTCCTGTCCCTCCAGCCTCCCCCCAACCAACCCCTATTCCCTTCTACAAGAAGGTAAGGCCTCCCATGGGGAATAAGCAGAGCCTGGTACATTCAATTGAGGCAGGTCCAAGCCCTTCCCTGCCCCTTGTCTCAAGGCTGTGTTAGGTGTCCCACCACAGGTAGTGAGCTCCAAAAGGCCAGCTCATTCTCCAGGGATGGATCCTGATCCTACTGCCAGGGGCCCCTTAAGCAGATCAAGCTATACAATTGTCTCGCTTAGGCAGAGGGCTCAGTCCAGTCCCTTGGAGGCTCCATAGCTGTTGGTCTAAAGTTCATGAGTGCCGACTAGTTTGGTTTGGTTTTCTCTGTAGGTTTCCCCACCATGACCTTGATACCCCTTGCTCATAGAATCCCTCTTTCCTCTTTTAACTGGACTTGTGGAGCTGGGCCCGGTACTTGGCTGTGGATCTCTGCATCTGCTTCCATCAGTTACTAGAGAAAGGCTCTATGATGACAGTTAGGGTATTCACCGATCTAATTACTGGAGTAAGCCAGTTCAGGCACCCTCTTCACTATTGATAGTAGTCTAAGCTGGGGTCATCCTTGTGGATTCCTGGGAACTTCCCTAGCACCTGGTTTCTCTCCATCCCCATGATATCTCCCTCTGTCATGGTATTTCTCTCATTGCTCTCCCACTCCATCTGTTCCAGGTTGAGTGATAGTCTTTGTAATGGAGAGGTCTGAATGTCTAATCAACAAGTGTTCTCATGCCTTACCCCTTAGCTAGAGTTCTGCAGTATGCTTTCATATAGTTTTCTCAATTTCCCAGTAAGATCAAGCATCAGCTTTGCACTTTGAGAATCATGCAGACATCACAGGCTGTCTTTCCAAAAGGAGCTTCAGTAGCTATTGGGTTTTCAGGGCTGATACATATATTTGGAGCATTTTCTAAACCCATGCCTACTCTTATGCTGGTGTCTCTGTATGTCTGCATGTCCACAAGGACCATAAGTACAGGGTCTAGTCCCTGGGAAATCCAAATCAGAGGAGAACAGGTGCTGGAATGATGGCCACACTCTTGGGTATGGACCATAACTTCTAAATTATTATTTTTTTCACATCTGCTAAATCATGAGTAGTACAAAAGCTACCTTTTATTACCATGAACAAATGATATTTTGATATTTTAATTGTCAACCCAACAAGAAAGATACTAGTAAGGCCTTCAATACCTACTATGTGCTCTCAGGTATGGTTCTGGAAATTTTATGGATATGAATTAATTTATACCTCATCATAAGATATTGATAATTATCCACATTTTATGAGTGAAGACAGTAGACATGAACCACTTCCTTAAAATAATAGAGCTAGGACTGTAAAGAGATCTGTGGTCATGATAATTCTCTCTCACTCTTACCTTCATAAGAAGGGTTGGCTTATAAGAACTCAGAGACTTTTTATTTATTCATTTTGAGCAATATTTATTGACTAGACTCTTTTTTTAAGAGGGAGATCAGGGTCTCACTATGTAACCACCAGGCTTTGGGACTGGGTATGTCTACCAGGCTGGTATCAAAATCACAGAGATCTGCCTGCCTCTGTCTCCTGACTACTGGGATTGAAGGTGTGAACCAGCATACAGGGCATTATTAGTTGGATTTTATTTGTTGAGAAATGGTTAAGGCTTCCTAGAAAAACAACATGCTTTGAGAAAAAGATAATTCTAGAAAACAAATTTAAATCATTGCAGCAGCAGATGACCTACAGATCAATTATTATTTATTTTATTTCATTTTATGTGTGGTGGTGCATGTATGTGTGTATATCAAGTGTGTATAGTGCCCTCAGAGTTCAGAGGTTCAGAGGTCTTGGATCCTCTGAAACTGGAGGTATGTAAGCTACCACATGGATGCTAGGAACTGATGCTAGGAACCAGAGACCTCTCCAAGAGCAACAAGAGCTCTTATTGGCTGAGCCACCTCTGCAGCCTCAATTACAATGTAATAAACAGGCTTCATATCATTTGGCCCTTTCCCCATGTATAGATTCATACTTTCTTTTCCTAAGAACAAACTAGCCACCTTGACACTGCCTTTGATGTATTCATTGAGGAGCTCCAACCAGGGCACAATATAGGTCAATTTTATTTTAAAACGACTTCTAGATTTGATTTATTTTTAAAAAGTAAATTTGAGGTCAGACACATGAGTACATTGTATAACTTTTTGCTTTGAATTTGACTCTAGAAGTGAGACAACCTAAATTTTTAAGTTCATTTACATACTTGGAAAATTTTAGGCTTTTGTCCATTCATTCATCATTCTGAAATTATATCAATGACATTCCAAAAGTTACTTAATTAACTTGTGTTGTTGAGACAGGTTTTTGTGTGTTCCGAGCTGGCTCAAGCTCCATATACTGTTAATATCAATGTTACAAACCTCCACCATTACTCCTGGTTTATGTGGTTTTGGGGATTGAACCCAGGGCTTCCTTATTGCTTAATAAGTCTACCAATTGAGCTAAATTCCCAGTCCAATTATCTGATTCTTAAAATGTGTTTTTTAAAAGGAAATACCACCATACTATGTATTTTCAGGATTGTTATATAACAACAATTCTATAATTCATTCAATAAATAAAGCAAATCTATGTGCCACAGGCCAGGCCAGCCACTAGTTACATCAGTCTAGGGGTCTGAAAAAAAAAAAAAAAAACAGAAATCACAATCACAGTCTTTGAGACTTTAATAAATGTATTTTTTATAAAAAGGCACACAGGTTAGGGGAAGCAAACAGCTCAAAACATAGCTAAGGACTTAAAAACATATGATCAGCTTTTTTCTGACTCTAGAAGTTAGGTGGCTCTGAATAAGTTAATTCAGAGGCATTCAATGGATATATATATATATATCTCACAGGGCTTTCCAAAATGAAGACAGTCATGCTCCTAAGCAAAGTATGGGAAGACTGACCTGTTCACCTTACCCCATCGTTTGCTTCCCTGTTCTAAAGCTCATCCTTCAAGCCCAGCTGCAGCAACTGAGATGTGAGCAGATCAGCACATTAGAACACAGGACAGGGAAAGATGTGTGGACTCAGCAGGGATGGGCTAAAAGATACTGAAGGGGACTAGATGTGATAAGATGGACATGTCAACTGAAAATAAAACATTCATAGTTAAGGCAGAGGAAGTTTCAGCAACTTCTGTGAAATTTGGAAGGCTTCTCATGAAAAGTGGAACTTAAATTGAGAACGAAGAATACTCTATACGCAGTTATCAAGAGTGAAAAAAAATGCACCAAATAATATCATTTGTTATGTTACTTTTATGTGAAGGTGGCACAGAAATACCTATTCACAAAAAGGCAGAGGCAGATCAAACAGACTTTTCCTTCTAAGTCCAGCTTGGTTATTCTGTGGGTTTATTGGGGTTACTGAGAGGGTAACTCTGTCAGCTGTGCTACCAAAAAGACCCATGAACCTGCATCGCTTGTGCTCCTTGTGCACCTTGTTGGCAGATCCACTGAAGAGTCTCCTACCTCTGAGCAGTGTTTATTGCACCCATAACCTCTAGGAAGGGACCTCATGAGTCTTGTAAGTTCTGGGAGTCTTATGTGCCTTTTAAGTTTTTTATGGGTTTCATGAACCTTCTGAGACTCTCTTCTCCTTCTAGGAGGGAAAATTTCAACCGAAGAAAACAAGTATACTCAGGGACCACCAAAGGAAATTACTAAAATCAAATAAAATATGAACAGTGCATTAATACCAATGCTCATTTAAATAGACGAGAGCAGTGATGGTGGTAGATATTGAACTGACTTACTTGCAGTGTATCCATTTAGATAAAATAACCTATAAAAACTTCATATAAACAAAAGCTAAACAAAATCTTAAGCAATGATAAAAATGAAGAAACCGAGAACGAAATGGTACCATGAGGATAATGAAGATACTTAGCTGGGTTTCTACCAGTAAAACAAATAAAACATCATTGGATACATTGAAAACATCATAAAGGTTTACATTTGGACAGAATTCTGTAGCAAATCTCATTTTCTGACAAGGAGAAAATAGTCAAATCAAAATGAAAAGAGATTTGATCAAACCCAAAATGATAGGTAGGTACTTGCTTTTAATTCAGGCTGAAAAAATAACTGGCCTAAGTTTTGTAGGCAGTCATGGGAACAAACTTGCAGCTCGCTCTCAATGTGCTCAACTGGAGTGCACAGGTCTTCATTATATTAGCTCACAAAACCAATATCTCCCAAGGAGCTTACCCTCCTTTGCTTGTTAGAGGTTTCTGTGACAGCATCTTTTCTTTCCTGACAGACTTTAAAAGTCTCTTGAAGGCCAGGATTCTGGCTTGCTCCTGTGGCAGTGACCTGTAGGTGGTGAGCATTCCATAAAGATTTATCAAGCCAAGTGCATGCTTATCAAACTTCCTAAAGTACTATGGATTCTGTGTTGAGAGGCAAGATGCTGTCACAAAGAATCAAGTTGCTCTTAAAGGACTCTTGTGGCTTTGGCAGTGGCTCAGAGAAATACACTATCAACAGAAATACTTTGACAGTGATATGTAGGGCCATACCCAAGGCGGGCTCTGAAGTTATTTACGGTGTTTTAATGGATAAATAGGAAGAGATGAGGTGGAAAAGAAGTAGAAACCTGCCTGGGAAAGAGACCAAAATCTTGCAAAAGTAAAAGTGAGTCAAAATATTGATGGATCTAATTGAGGGTGATGGTTTGAGAAAAGGAATATGAAAGGATGCTGTTCTATTTCAGGTCTGATGGAAGAAAAAAATGTAAAATGTTCAGGAACTATGACAAGGAAATTTTATAAAAATTCAGAAAGAATAAAGGAGAATAAAATGTTATAAAGATGCTACATTAAATATTTATTATGATTTTTTTCCAGCTAGAAGGTAGAAAACTCATTCCAGCTACACTAATCTGTCATTCTATTAGGTAATTGCAGTAGCCACAAAAAGAGATTTTTAACAAAAGAGGAACAGTTATGCACAAAGACAATACAGATTCCCATTTACTAACTCATCAGGCTGTGTTTTTATAATGCTTTATAGCTAACAAAGTGTGGTTTCTTTTTTTTTTTTTTTGAACTCTGCATGTAATCTCATGATAATCTGTGAGAAGGGCATTATTCTTTTACAAATGAGGAAATTGAGGCTTGAATGGAGAATAAGTGATTCATATGCTAAAATTCATACACCTCCTTTATAATAGAATGGGTGATCAAACTCAGCACCTGTGACCACAGATTTGGTATTTGCTTCACTACCCTAATATCTATTGAATGCTAAGAGCTAGTTACAAAAATAATTAGTGGTTCTGCAGGTATTACACACAGAAATACAATACAGAAAATCTCTTTTCTTGGTCCTGAATGGTGGAAACTACATCTTTATTTTTAAAGAAAACAAACCAAGACCCAAGAATATTTTGAGTGTATTAGATCCAGGGAAACATTTACATGGTGTTAAAAACAGGGTCTTTGTCAGAGCTTATTCTGGGTTCTAGCTTTGCCAGTAAGTGTTTCTGAATCCTGCATTGGACATCTCTGAGCTTGCTTTCACATCCCTTTAGGGTTAACTCCTTGATAGGATAGTTTGGGTATTTAAAGGAGACTAAAAGTAGAGAACTTACCAAGGTGGCTAACATTTGGTTAGTGTCAGATATTGATATTATATGAGTACCTTCAAAACACAGTAGGAGATTATCGTAGTAATCTTCATTGATGAGTCTTCTTTCCTTGTATCCTGTCCTTGAGGGTCATCAAAACTCCCTGCCATGTTAAAGGTAGCTTGGATCATGTGGTATACTTTGGCTAATAAGATATGAGAAAGTTTGAGGCCAGCACAATAATTTAATTTTGTATTACTATTTATGATAATGACGATAACTATTATTTTTATTGATGCAATGTCACATGTATGACTAGCTGACGTCAAATTCATATTGTTTGAGGATGACCTTTAGCTTTTATCCTCCACCTCCAAGCTTGTGTCACCGTGTCTGTCTTATGAACACAGCTTTTCACGCATGTGCATGTCAGACAATAGTTTACCAACTGAACTACATCTCCAGCTGGTTGGCATAATCATTGCAAATGCTTGCCTTTGTGATGGTTAACATTCATTGTCAAGTTAATATTCTCTAGAATCCCTTGGGAAAAGAGTCTCAGTGAAGGATGTGTTACATCAGCTTGGCCTGTGGGTATATCTGTTCAGATTATTTTAATAAACTTAACTGATTTGGGAGCACACGGCCCAGTGAGGGCTACACCATTCCCTAGGCAGGAAGTCCTTAACTGTGCAAGAGCAGAGAAAGTGATCTGAGCAGCAGTATGCAGTCAAGAAAGAATGCATGTGTTTATTTATCTCTATTCTTCACTCTGAATGTGATGTGATTAGTTGTTTTGTTTTAAATTCTTACTGCCTTGACCACCCCACATGATAGACTGTTACTTGAAACTGTGAGCTAAAATAGACCCTTCCTCCCACAAATTGTTTTTTCCAGGCAGCAGGGCTTATCCTGGGGTCCTGTTCCTCAAGTTTCATCTGCCATGTTTTCTGGCACAGGGCTTCTCACTGTCATGGAGCTCATCTGATAGGCTAGGGTGGCTAGCCATCGAGCACCAGGGATATGCCCATCTCGACCTCACCAGCACTAGGATTAAGAGCATGCGTATCATGTCTAGCTCTTTTGTATGGATTCTGAGAACTGAACTCGTGTCTTCATACCTGCAAGATGAGCACTTTGCTGACTGCACCATCTCCACTGATGCTGATCTAATAAGTGATTTTCCAAGCCATTGGTTTCAGAGTGGTTTGTTATGCAACTGATAAAATGAACGTCAGTTACTCAGCATCTAGCCAGCCAGGACTTTTGTGCTGTTAGAATGACAGTTAAGCTAGAAGCAGCTGGGAAAACGTTCTTTCAAATGGAAAAGCCTCAGATACTCAATAACGAAGTTGAAAGTGCCGAAGAGCATGGTCATTAGTCATGGAACCTTGCGTGTCTTCCGTTTCCTACATGACTGCCTATGAGTGATGGTCAAACTCTACCAAAGTCTGCACTTGGCTGATGAAATGGCTCAGCAAGTAAAAGTGCTTCTCTCACAAATCTGATGACTTAGCTTTGGTTTCTGGAACTCATACTGGAGAGAACCAATGCCTGAAAGTTGGCCTCTGACCTTCACATACATGTTATGACACATGCATTCCCACACTCATGCACACATACCACACACACACACGATAATAACATTAATAAGTAATAATAATGAAAAGGTTAAAACTCTTCCTGTGAGAAAAGGTGTATGAAGAGAAGCAGCAAGAGTCGCAAGAGGCAATAACACATAATCTGAGCAAAGAAAGTAAGAAATCAATGTTTGACAAGTTTGCTCAGGTACAGAGAAGCAAGGCTCAGGGAGAGGGATCAGTCAATGTGTATAGAGACCCCTCTGCTGGGCACACGGTAATTTGCTGGTGCTTACTTATTCTCTCTAACTTTGAAAAGCAGCATCTCAGAATAGTTCAAACTCTAGCCTTTGAAAATTAAGAATTTCTTAATAAATACATGCCATGTGCCAATAATATTGTCCTTTGGTCTTCTAGTTGATGCTAGTTAGAAGAGACTAACCAGGGACCTGGGAACCTTTTGTGGAGAATCCCTCAGGCCATTGATTACTTGCCCTGATTTGGATAAAAATCTGAACATGGAGAAAATATGCAGGTCTTGAGTTCTGTTTCTCATATAGTCTCTGATGATGTCTCTGGGAAGAACTGAGTCCTGGTTTTTGCTCTGTCCCCTTGTAAACAAGCAGGAGGAACTCTGAGCTCCTGGGATGGTTTGCATGTGCAGCTCAGACCCTGCTTGACTGCAACTTTTGGATTCCCCTATTTCCAGATAGTTGCATTCTTCCCTGCACCGAATTAGTCTTCAAGAGGTAGATCTGGGCCCTGCTTCTCCTGTTCTTGATATAGGGGGACTGGATAAAGACATTATCATAACTGGTTAGCAAATATTATTGATAAATTCCCCCTTCTGTCCATTTTGAAGTAGGTCTAAATAATTTTCAGTAGTAGCCAAGTCAACATTTTCTTTTCTATCTCTATTTCTCAGATTTTTTCCAATTGTAGAATGGGAAGGGTGTGTTTACAAGTGTGCTGGCTAGTTTTATGTCAACTTGACACAAACTAAAGCCATCTGAGAGGAGGGAGCTTCAGTTAAGCAAATACTTCCACAAAATCTGACTGTGAGTAAGCCTATGGGACATTTTCTTAATTAGTGATTGATGGGACAAGGCCCAGCCCATTATGGGTGGTGCCATCCCTGGGCAGGTGGTCCTGGTTCTGTAAGAAAGCAGGTTGAGGAAGCCATGAGGAATAAGTCAATAAGCAGCAGCTCTCCATGGCCTCTGTATCAATTCCTGCCTCCAGGTTCCTGTACTGTTTGAGTTCCTATCCTGGCTTTCTTCAGTGATGGACTACAATGTGGAAGTGTAAGCCAAATAAACCATTTCCCCCCAACTTGTTTTTGGTTATGGTGTTTGATCACAGAAATAGAAACCCCAACTTAGGTGACAAGTTTTAGCAAAATCTTCATGGAAGGACATATAAAACAATGTTCTTATTTCAATAAATAAACCTTAAATGAAATCTATATATAAAATAAAGAGAAATATGTGGATTATTTTTCACTGGTTTGATCTAGTATAAAAAATAACAAAATGAACACATTCTCAAACAAATCAAAACTAATGTATGGCCGACAAGACCCTGGCAAGAGTTTTGAAAGAAATGCCAAAGCAAGTGCTAAAGTAGAAGGGAAATGGCAAGAAAAGGAAAGCAGAAACTTTGGGAATGAAGGGCAAAAACAAGGCACTGGAAATATTTTATCTTTTTAAAATTAGTTTTGATTATGTGTATGTGTCTATATCTCTGTGTGAGTATGTGCACTTGAGTGTAGATGCCTGCAGAGGCTGGAAGATAGTACCAGATTTCCTGGACCTGGAGTTACAGGCAGTTGTGAGCTGCCCAATGTGATATGTGGGGGATGGGAACTGAACTCTCGCCCTCTAGAAGAGCAGTAAATGCTCCTAACATTCTAGCCATCTCTGCAGATGCACATTTTATCTTTTAAGTAGTATGACTACTGGAAGCAAAACTCACAGTAAGTGGAGGGATTCTCAGTGTACATGGATCATATACACATAGATATATGATTTTTTATATTTTTTTTGAAACAGAGTTTCTCTGTGTAGTTTTGGAGCCTGTCCTGGAACTCGATCTGTAGACCAGGCTGGCCTCGAACTCACGGAGATCCACCTGCCTCTGCCTCCCGAGTGCTGAGATTAAAAACATGTGCCACCACTGTCCAGCAATTTTTTATATTCTTGAGGCACCACTATACCTGCATAGTGCCTGGATCACATAACATTTCCAACAACAGCGTACAAGAGCTACTATTTCTTCAAATCCTTATATTTGGTGTTGTCATCTTATTAGTTTGATAATTGCTCTTCTTACTGTGAGAAGATGATGTTTTAGCATTCTGATTTGCATCTCTTGATGACTAAGGACATTTAGTATTTTCCACATACTTATTGGCCATTGGCATTTATTTTTGATAAGTATATACATACAAAATGGAGTGATTTTTAGCTGTAAAAAAACAAAATCTTGTTATTTGCAGTGAAATAGATGGTACTGGAGGACATTCTATTAAGTGAAATAAACAATGAACAGAAAAATAAAATAAGAACCACATGTTCTCTTTTTTACGCAGAAACTAAAACAAGAACTGAAAACAGAATAGTGATGACTAGGGATGTCAATAGATGCAGGGTGGTCATGGTAGAAAGAGTGTGGCTAAATATGACAGGTGGGTACTATATACATGCTATGGGAATAATACTATTCATTGTATAGTGAATAAATATGTCAACAGGAAAACTAAAACAAACCAACAAAATGCAGGTTCAGTGTCTTTCTTCCAAATTTGGAAGACAAGATTACTGGCTGTTTTTATTTTACAAATGAGGAAATTTCTCCAAGACTTCAACTTCCAAAGGTCAGAAATTTGCAGAATTCAAACCCAGACAAGATTGACTCCAACTCTCAGTTTTTCCATATTGTGTCTTCTCACTGCACCTTACTCTTCCCCCTCTGTTGTCTCTACCTCAATTTCTCATCTCTTTCTGTCTCTGTCTCTGTCTCTGTGTGTGTGTCTCTGTCATATACCTCTATTATCTCCATCTCAAAGGCAAAATTCCAGATAAGGCTCATTTAAAGCAACACGAGAGATATGTTTCTCCTCTCCACAGCAGTAAACATGATAATTAACATAAAATTATTCATCTTTGGCTGCGTAATTCTGATTAAATAGCCATATGAACACTGAAACAGCACTTTTGTGATTAGGTTGATTGTGTTTATGGTCCTTAATGAGACATAATACAGCCATTTGTGCAAACCATGAGCAAATCGTCAACCCAAGTTGTCAAGTAGCCAAGTGGAAGTGACAGGGTGGAGAGTATACTTCATCTCTGCATGTGATTCCTTACAGAACTTATAGAAATTCACCGCCTTCATTCAGGAACACCATTTGCTTCTATCTGAGACCTGCAAATCTATATAAAAATCCTTTCCTCAATTTTTAAACTTGCTTAGTGATTTCAGTTGATAATAGACTCATGTGTATACGGATAAATAATATAGGATCCCATGCACACTTTATTCCAGTTCACTCAGTGATGATATTGACCTTACCTACAATGCTATATCACATTAGTATACTGACTTGAGAATAATCCCTCATTCTTATTAAGCTTCACCCAGTTTTACTTTCACTCATTTGTGTGTGTGTGAGAGTGCATGTGTGTGTGTGTGTGTGTGTGTGTGTGTGTGTGTGTGTGTGTGATGGGCAGAGAGGGAGGGAGGGAGGGAGAGAGAGAGACAGAGAGAGAGAGACAGAGAGAGAGAGAGACAGAGAGATAGACAGACAGAGAGAGAGAGGTGCACTTATTTCTAGGAATATTTCATCATGGGATCATGAGTGTAAGTTTTTGCACTTGCCGCCACAGTCAGGTCCCAAAGGGTCTTATTACTACAGTAATCTTTCTTTTTTTTTTTGTTTTTTGTTTTTGTTTTTGTTTGTTTTTCGAGACAGGGTTTCTCTGTGTAGCTTTGCGCCTCTCCTGGAACTCACTTGGTAGCCCAGGCCGGCCTCGAACTCACAGAGATCCGCCTGGCTCTGCCTCCCGAGTGCTGGGATTAAAGGCATGCGCCACCACCGCCCGGCTACAGTAATCTTTCATCTGGCCTTTCTATACACACTCTAGTTTTTTCCTTCCCCTTACCCCATCACTTCTTTCTGTCTTTTACATTGAAAATCACTAACAAAATTTTATTTTTATCTTTTTTGTTATTTCCAGATTTGATATGAAAATAATCATATTAGCTTAAAGGCTATACACCTTCAAAATGTATATTTATTTATTTATTAAGACAGGGTCTCATGTAGCTCAGGCTAACTTTGACTTTGCACTAAATCCTAATCAATGTCTCCATTTACAGAGTGCTGGGTTTACAGCATTTGATCTCAAACCCAGTTTACACAGTGTTAGAGATTGAACCTGGGGCTTTATGCATACCATGCCAGTACTTTACCAAGTTATCTACAGTTCCAGACACCCAGTTGGATATTTAAAAAGCCACAATGCAGTAGGCTCTAAGGACTTTATTTTGTTTGTTATTAAAATCACCATCAGATCATGAACAATTTCTTTCTTTTTCTTTTTTATGGCAAATGGATAAAGAACTTAATGAGTGAACTTTGCCCAAACTGCAGTTTTTTAAATGCGTCAGAAGCAAATTACTACTGCTCCTCTGACATGAAGGCTGTTTTGAGGCCCACATTATTACTTGAACTGCCTGCTTAATGGGCTGTGCAATCCTCCCCATTTGTCTTGTACAAAAATGCAAATATGTACATATATGTGTGGATATATGCACACACCAGTTTTAAAGCCTGTTAAATTTAATGCTTCTCAGACAAAAGCACAAATACATGCTCTCAAAAGAAAAGAATTAAAAAGTTAACTCTATTACTTAGAATGAACAAGAATAAATTTAAAAAGAACAGAGAAACTGATGAATAAAACATGAATATTTATGAATGTCGCTGTTGAGAGAATTCCCATATTCTTAGTCTAAAATACTAAAAAGCAAGGGAAGGGTTTGTTCTTCATTAAGAAATAATTCTACTATAATTGCTTGCTCAGTCAAGTCTTTTGCAAAACAGACACATGCAATTGATTTTGTAGAATGATTGAGATTCAGTAAAGGCAGGAAAGAAGCTTTTGATTTCATGGTTGAGCTAAGGAAAAGAGGAACATTCTTGCCTAACACATAGGAAATGTTTTTATTCATAAGGAGATAGAAGAATAATGGCAAAGCTGCCAATATGGCTGAAAGGACCCAATGACATAACTGGGAAGTGGTAAATTTTAATTTAATTTAACACAACCATAATTTATTGATTGTGTCTTAAGTATAAGAGCCTTTCAGACCATAGAAACAGAAGGCAGAATCCACCCACCAAGCAAGGATATGCTTTTCTTATGGAAGCTGAGCAATCATCAAATAAAGATTTCTAATCTGAAAAATTATCTGAAAAATTTTACAATACTGCCCAAAGACCCAGGGAAAATGCTGTGGTCTGAATGTTTGTGCTCTTCTCAAATTCAAAAACTAAAACCTAACTCCTGGATGGGAAAAGTGCCTGTTTGTAAAGCACTGAGTTTGGATTCCCAGAACCCACATAAAAGCAGGACTAGGTAGCCCACATATATAGTTCTACCACTCCTATGGAGAAGTAGGATAATACCTGGGAACTCAAGGGCTATTTAGCCTGGTGGATACAGTGACATACAAGAGAACCTGTCTCAACTAAGGTAGAAGGTGAGAGCTGACAGCAAAGACGGTCATGTGATCTCCATGTGAATACCAAGGAACACACAGGGCCACGCTAATGCATAGGAACATGTATATACACATGCACACCCAAAATATGCTTCTCTCCTTTACCCTACAAAAGTACTCCAAATGTGATGGTATTAGAGAGAGAGGGAGAGAGAGAGATATTTTAGGGGTAGCCTTTAGAATATAAAGGTGGATTCTTCGTAAAAGGGGTTGGTGTCCTTATTAAATATCCCCTTCTCTCCTGAGCATATTTCTAGGATACAACATCTGTGAATCAGAAAGCAGATAACAAGGTACCCAGATTGACACGTTTCTTGTACATACACATGTATATACATACTGTGTATTTTTATTATTGATTCCTGAATTATTGCTTTATGATTTTATTTGCAGCTATGGAATCTGTTCTCCAGTTTATTAAAAATCCATGCATTCTGATCCATAAAATTAGAACTGGGTATTGATGAAGATTAACTTCATGCAGCGTAGGTACAGAGATACATCTATACCTGTAGATGGTAGCAGGAGAAGAGGAACCAATGACAGGGGTGTCATCAAGGACCTACAACAAAGTGTCAATCTTCATGAATGCCTGATGGTTTCTGGGTAAGGGCCAAGACTCTATAGAGATATTACGAAAAAGGTGACATGGAGGGCAGGAGACAGACACATGATGGCCAAGCATGAAAACCATCAAGGTAAGAGTTAAAAGTTCTATAAGCATGTCCTGAAGCTGGGGCCACATGGAGTCCTGTCCATGATTTGCAAGCTTCAAATGTCAAGGTAAAAGGATGCATTCCTCTATGTACTTCATTTTATCAGAGAATGTGAAAGTCTTAAAAAACAAAGAAAGAAAAACAAGAGAGAGCACATAATACATTTGAATATGGATTTTCAAAGTTTCTAAAGCTGAAAATTTAAGGATGTTTAGTGTTCATGAATAGTTTTCTGGGGTCTCCCTTAGACACTTGGTGCCATATCATATTTCTTTGATGTGAGCACAAGGCACTATTCTATAAACAAATAAGTACATCCTGATTGCCCCACAAAATCCTGGATTTTCATCAAAATAAAAGTCTTAGTTGATGGCTTCTTGAGGAGGGAGAGTTTTCTTTCCTTTTTTAAAAATTTAAATAACTTTTTTCATTTATTTTACATGTCAACTACAGTTTCCCCTTCCTCTTCTCCTCCCAGTAGCCCCCCCTTCCCATCTACCCCACTCTCCTTCCACTTCACTCCTCCTCTGTCTCTATTTAGAAAGGGGAAGGCCTACCATGGGCTTGAGCAAAGCATGGCACGTCAAGTTGGGGCAGGACAGAACTCCTCCTCTTGAGCCAAGGCTGGGCAGTGTAATCCAGCATGAGGAACAGGTTCCCAAAAGCCAGCTAAGTAGCAGGGACAGGTCATGATCTCATTGCTAGAAGCCGTACAAAGAGGCCAAGCTACACAACTGTCACACACATGCAGAGGGCCTAGGTAGGTCCCATGGAGGCTCCCTAACTGTTGTTCCACAGTCCATAAGCTCCAGCTGTCTCTGTGAGTTCCCCTCTAACGACCCCCTTGGCTCATACATATTCCTCCTCCCTTTCTTCAGCAAGACTCCAAGAGCTCAGCCCAGTGCTTGGCTGTGGATCTCTGCATCTGCTTCGATCAGATACTGGATCGAGTATCTCTGATGACAATTAGGGTAGTTAACAATCTGATTAGCGTAGATGGCCAGTTCAGGCACCTTCTCCACTATTGCTAGGAGTCTTAGCTGGGTTATCGTTGTAGATTCCTGGGGGTTTCCCTGGCACCAGGTTTCTTCCTAACCCCCAAATGCTCCTCCATCAAGACATCTCTTTCATTACTCTCCTGCTCCATCCTGGCTCCAATCTGCCTCCTGCACCTCACCCGCCCAACATTCTCCCTGAACTTTGCATCCCTCCATCTCCCCTCTCCCACCCCCAGTTTACCCAGGAGATCTCTTCTATTTCCCCTTCCCAGGGAAATCTATGTATGCTCCTTTGGGCCTTCCTTGTTACCTAGACTTTCTGGGGCTGTAGATTGTGGGTTGGTTATCCTATACTTTACCCCTAATATTCACCTATGAGTAAGTACATACCATGTTTGTCTTTCTGGGTCCGGGTTACTTCACTTAGAATGGATTTTTTTCCTAGTTTCATCCATTGTATTTTACAGCTGAGTAATACTCCATTGTGTAAATGTACCACATTTTCCTTATCCATTCTTCAGTGGAGGAGCATCTAGGTTGTTTCCAGGTTTTGGCTTTTATGAATCAAATGCTGCTATAAACACAGTTGAACAAGTGTCCTTGTGATACAATTGAGCATCCTTTTGGGCATATGATGACCAAGATAGCTGGGTCTTGAGGTTGATTGATTCCCAATTTTCTGAGAAACTGCTATAT
The DNA here is from genome assembly GCF_949786415.1 of Peromyscus eremicus. Taxonomy (NCBI): domain Eukaryota; kingdom Metazoa; phylum Chordata; class Mammalia; order Rodentia; family Cricetidae; genus Peromyscus; species Peromyscus eremicus. The sequence continues at coordinate 52,831,958 of NC_081420.1, read as the reverse complement.
TGATTTCCAAAGTGGCTGTACATGTTTGCACTCCCACCAGCAGTGAAGGAGTGTTCCCCTTACTCCATACCCTCTTCAGCATAAGCTGTCATCAGTGTTTTTGATCTTAGCCATTCTGACAGGTATAAGATGGTATCTCAGATTCATTTTGATTTTCATTTCCATGATGACTAAGGATACTGAGCAATTCCTTAAATGTCTTTCGGCCATTTGAGATTCTTCTATTGAGAATTCGCTGTTTAGATCTGTACCACATTTTAAAAATTGGATTATTTGGTATTTTGATGTTTAGTTTCTTGAGTTCCTTATATATTTTGGAGATCTGTCTGTCAGATGTGGAGCCCTCTGTCAGATGTGGGGTTGGTGAAGATATTTTTCATTCTGTAGGCTGTCCTTTTGTCTTATCGACTGTGTCCTTTGCCTTACCGAAGATTTTGAGTTTCAGGAGGTCCCATTTATTAATTGTCAATCTCAGTGTCTGTGCTACTGGTGTTATATTCAGGAGGTAGTCTCCTGTGTCAATGCATTCAAAGCTACTTCCCTCTCTCTCTTCTATCAGGTTCAGTATAACTGGATATATGTTAAGGTCTTTGACCCACTTGGACTTGAGTTTTGTGCAGGGTGATAGATATGGATCTATTTGCATTCTTCTACATGTTGATGTCCAGTTATACCAGCATCATTTGTTGAAGATGCTTCCCCCCCCCATTGTATAGTTTTGGCTTCTTTGTCAAAAATTGGGTATTCATAGGTGTGTGGATTTATATCAGCATCTTCAATTTGATTCCATTGATCCATGTGTCTGTTTTTATGCCAATACCATGCTATTTTTATTACTATAGCTTTATATTAGAGCTTGTAGTCAGGGATGGTGATGCCTTTGGAAATTCCTTATTGTACAGGATTGTTTTAGCTATCCTGGGTTGTTTGGTTTTTCATATGAAGTTGAGTATTGTTCTTTCAAGGTCTGTGAAGAATTGTTTTGGGATTTTGATGGGGATTGCATTGAATCTGTAGATTGCTTTTGGTAAGATCGCCATTTTGATTATGTTAATCCTACCTATCCATGAACATGGGACAACCTTCCATTTTTTTGTTATCTTCTTCAATTTCTTTCTTTAAAGACTTAAAGTTCTTGTCATACAGGTCTTTCACTTGCTTGGTTAGAGTTACCCCAAGATAATTTGTGGCTACCATAAAGGGTAATGTTTCTCTGATTTCTTTCTCAGTCAATTTATCATTAATATATAGGAGGGCCACTGATTTTTTTTTTTAGTTAATCCTGCATTCTGCCACATTACTGAAGGTGTTTATCAGCTGTAGGAATTCCCTGGTAGAATTTTTGGGGTCACTTATGTATACTATCATATCTGCAAATAGTGAAAGGTTGACTTCTTCCTTTCCATTTTTTATTCCGCTGACCTCCTATAGTTGTCTTATTGCTCTAGCTAGAACTTTGTGTACTATATTGAATGGAGACGGAGAGAGTGAACAGCATTGTCTTGTTCCTGACTTTAGTGAAATCACTTTGAGTTTCTTTCCTTTTAATTTGATGTTGGCTATTGGCTTGCTGTATATTGCTTTTATTATGTTTATATGTGTTCCTTGTATCCCTGATCTAAGACCTTTATAATGAAAGGGTGTTGAATTTTGTCAAAGGCTTTTTCAGCATCTAATGAGATGATCAGTTTTTTTGAAATGTGTTCTTGTAGTTGGTTTGTCAGTATTTTATTGAGTATTTTTGCATCAATGTTCATGAGGGAGGTTGGTCTGTAATTCTCTTTCTTTGTTGCATCTTTATGTGGTTTGGGTATCAGGGTAACTGTGGCTTCATAAAAATAATTTGGCAATGTTCCTTCTGCTTCTACTGTGTGGAATAATTTGAGGAGTATTGATATTAGCTCTTCTTTGAAATTCTGGTAGAATTCTATGCTGAAACCATCTGCCACTGGGCCTTTTTTGTTTGGGAGACTTTTAATGACTGCTTCTATTTCCTTAGGGATATTAGGTCTATTTAAATAGTTTATACGGTCTTGATTTAATTTTGTATGTGTTACCTATCCAGAAAATTGTCCATTTCTTTTAGATTTTCCAATTTTGTGGAGTAGAAGTATGGAGCATTTTGTTTTAAATACAAGGACTTTGGTAGGTCAGTCATTCTCCAATGGGCAGTGCCACACCTGCACGTATACTGGTACCATAAACTGGAGTAGTCAATGGGTTATTAAATTTAAAAAAAAGGGACACAAAAGTGGGAGTAAGGAGATGGGGGTTGATCTGGGAAATGTTGGGATGAATATGATTGAAATATATTGTATTAAATTCTCAAGGAATTAATAAAAAACAAGTAATGTCAAAATTCTTGCTTGCTATGCCACAATAGCTTCTTTCTCCATTTAAAAGAAAAGAAAAAGAAGACAAAGCAGTATCCTGAGTTTAAATTGGAGTAAAAATATCAGTTAGTATTATGGCAAAATAACACAACAATTTCTCTCTATCTTTTAACTTCAGTCTATTATATAGTATCTCAGGTAATGAACAGTACTAGAGAATGCCAAAATTTTTGCACATTAAGGTACATTTTTAAAATTAAAATTAGCTCACTGTAAAGCACAAAAATCCTTTAAGAGGAAGGTAAGCAACTCAAAATAGCTCCAGGAAGTCCTTGAAATTAACCAAATTCAGTAGGCTCCTCCCTCCTAGGATAAAGATATCCAGCTACAAAGAAGACTCCAGACCAAACCAGCCACCTAGAAGAAGCAGAGCTGCTTGGAAGAGGCTCAGACAAACAAGGACACTCTCCAGCCTGTTGAGCTGCTGCAGACTGAGCATTGAACTCCAGGTGCCCAGGTTTGTGAGCTGTCACCCATGCTGGGGTGCCCTTTCATGATGCAGCTGTCTTTGAGTCATTTCTGTCTCTGTAAGTAACCCCCTAAGTAATCCCAATAAAACTCATTAGTTCACCAAGGTGGACTTTGGTGATAGCTATACTTTTGTTTGTTACGGACTCCTTATCTCTGGTGAGTGGAAGTATGTAGTGTCTCCCAGGAAAAAAGTTGTGTCGTGTCACCCAATGGCTGGAAAGAGAGTGTCCCTGCTGCAGATCATTATGAAATGACATCATCTCCAATGTGCTTCTGATGGAGGGATCTACAGTGGGAAAACATTGCTCTCTCAGGGAAGCTTGGAGACTTTCACTGTAACATGATCTTCTCCCATGTTCATAGTTTTTTATTGGTTATTATTTGATACACTTGTTCAGAACAATAGGAAATATGCAAATTCTCTGAAACCCTGCCCCTCCCCCTAGCCCCCCAGATAAACTTTAACCTTTTGACAACTTTGTATTCCTTATATTATCCTGTTCCTTTTTCTGAGCAAGGTCATTTCAGTATGAGCTTCTCCTAGCTTGGTAGTGACTGTATTTAAATGTGGAGTGCTTATCTAAGTTGGCTCTGGATTATCCAGGCATCTGTGGGCACTTTTCCATTCTCCTTTTCTGGTGATTCAAGTTTCTAGTATCTTTTGAGTTTACCAGTCAGCTGTGCTCCACATAGCACCATCCATTTATGCCATGAAGGAGTTTGTCTTGAGTTAGAGAAATTTTTTTTAATTGAGAGAGAAAGAGTGTAAGTGAGTGGGAGAGAGAGAAACTGGAGACTGAGACACAGAAAGACACAGAGAGAGACTAAATGTAGGATTTTTAGGTTGGTCCAAAATGTTTGATAAGACTTTTTTAGAATATGTAGAATATGAATAATCTAATCAAACTGTGTAATTACATTCCTTTCATTGTTTATATTTCCTAACATAAATCTTCAATCAGTTCATGTTGATTACATATACATATTAATTTCAAACCATGGCAAGCTATTAGTGTATCTAATAATTTTGATGACATCTGTAAATCTTTCCTGAAATACAGGCTCAAGACTTTCCAAGGCATTAATATTATTTTTGGATAATGTTTTTATCCCAATATAGTCTGAAAAAAGCATGTGGATGCAGCAATTACATATATTTTTTAATTTGAGCCTATGTACTTCTTAGGCTTAAAGAAAAGAGAGAGATTGAATGCATGCTAGCATGAGATACTGTCTAATACATTGGAATAATCTGTTAGGGAAATGTCTAGAAATGAGATAGCTTCCTTTTGTCTTTACTAATTTATATGAGTTGAATAAAAAGATAAAGCCACATGCCTTATCAGTATTCCACTGACTTTAGAATTATAATTTATTTTATTATTTTAAATTTTGTGTCTATGTACCTGTTTGTGGATATGTACATATGAGTGAAGATATTCACAGAGGCCAGGAGAGGACATTAGATCCCTTGGAGCTAAAGCCAGGCTGATTAGGGCTACCCAGTGTGAGCACTGGGTAAAGAACTTTGTTCCTATGAAAGAGCACCATACTATGTGCTCTAACTGCTGAGCGATCTCTCCAGCCCAGAATTAATGTTCTCAATATTATTATTACTAAGCTGGTATAGTTTGTTAAATGATAATTGTTTTAGGGGGCTTTTAGTTGAACATTACTGTGGTGATATTTTGTTGTACTCCAACAAAAATTGCCTGAGGATCAGAGGACAAAGCCAGCCACTAGATTAAACATAGAGATCAGGCAGTGGTGGCACATGCCTTTAATCCTAGCACTTGGGAGGCAGAGATCCATCTAGATTTCTGTGAGTTCAAGGTCATACTGGGCTACATGAGATTGATATAGTCTAGGAGAGAAACAGAGCCAGGCATTGGTGGCGCACACCTTTAACCCTAGTATTTGGGAAGCACACACACCATTAATTCCAGCACTAAGAAGGTTGAGATAGGAAGTGAAATGGTTGGGCAGAGAAAGGCATATAAGGCAAAGGAGACAGGAACTAGAGGCCCTTTTCCACTGAGGACTCAGAGGCATTGAGCCAGAGGATTTGTGGAGTTGGCAAGGTGAGAAGTAGCTGTGACTTGTTCCTTTGTCTCTCTGATCTTTCAACATTTACCCCAGTATCTGGCTCCGGGTTTTTATTATAAGACCATTTAGGATTTGTGCAGCACATACTTATTTCTCATTGTCCCAGTATAACTCTTAGTATTGATGAATAGTTAAAAACATTTCGTGAAACCCATGTGAGACTTCACGCTAAACCGTTTCTGCCTTACTAACAGACATTTCTGTACATAAAATATTATCCCAGATATTACATTCTTTTCTCCTGAAATAATTTTTCTTTGAATTTTTTCATAATTTGAATCTTTCAAAAGATTGTAAAATTTTTTTATCATGTCTTTCTCTTTCCTTCCATACTATTATAATTAGGAAGGAAAATGGAGGGAGAACTATAATTTGTATCAAGTTTGTGATTATATTAAAATATAAAATTTTAAAAAGCTCCTCAAATGTTTTTCAATGTTTTCCTCCATGCATTTAATTTTATTTTGACATAGATTTTACTTTTTAAAAATGAATTTTAAGGATATTGGGGATTCCATTTGGGCTCATATGTGCTAGGTAAGTATACTACATTCCTAGTCTGATATCTTTGCTATCCTTGATTATATGAAGCTGATTAATCAGTGAATTCAGGCCTGTCAATATGCAAAAGTTTGACTCACTGGGGATGGCATAATGGAGATGGAGCAGGAAGAGTCAATAGACCCAACTCTGCTTTTTGGGATATAAAGGATTATACCCCTCAACAGTTAATTACCAGTATGTTCCATTAAGCAAACACATGTGACACTTACTTTCTGCCAGGCACTAGCTTGAGGTCTCTGAAATAATATGTCATGGAGATGCCTGTGATGATATGCATCTGATGGATGCAATGCTATGCTACGTGGGGCCCTCTTGAACACACAGCTTCTCTGTAGAACACTGTCACCACATACTGAATCCCAAGGTACTAGCAACTAGCACCAGAACCAATACAGGAATCTCTAGACTGGATGCCAGGTGTAGGGATATATTCAAGTCAAGATGATTAGATGTCCTTGTCCACTCTGGGAAGTCAAGCAGCTGAAGAACTTCATATTCTGCAATGTAAGATCCAATTCCTAAGATATCAGAATAGAAAGTGAGTCTGAGGCCGGGCGGTGGTGGCGCACACCTTTAATCCCAGCACTCAGGAGGCAGAGCCAGGCGGATCTCTGTGAGTTCGAGGCCAGCCTGGGCTACCAAGTGAGTTCCAGGAGAGGCGCAAAGCTACACAGAGAAACTCTGTCTCGAAAAACCAAAAAAAAAAAAAAAAAAAAAAAAAAAAGAAAGTGAGTCTGAGTCTGCGTGGATATAAACACAGTGAACATCTGGCCCCAGAGTAGGATTCTCCTGAGAGTGCCCTTCCTCAGTTCAGAGTTAGGGGCCTGGTGTTCAGGAAATGAAGTATGTAATGAGTATTATATATGATGATCTATTTAACATCAAAATGCATTACCAAAAAGTTGGCTGGAGAAGCATCCAGCAAAATAATACAATGTTGTCAGCCTTTGGCATTGAAGGAGAGGTGATGTTAATTAGAACTTCTACTTTCTTCCTGATGTCTTCTGATGATTTTTTTTACCTTTAATTTAATTTATTTATTTTAAATATCTCCTCTTCCCTCCCTCTCTCCTCCTCTCTCTGGCACATATATTTGTGCCATGCTACATGTATGGAAGTCAAAGGACAACCTTTGTGAGTTGGTTCTCACCTTCCATCATGTTTATGGCAGGATACCCCTGCTTTTCTCTGCCACTGCACTGAGTACTCCCATCTTCAAGCTTTTGTAGATTTTATTCTCTTGTCTCCACCTCCCGTCTTGCCTTATGAGTATAGAGATTAGAGTTTATACCACTCTTTAGGCCTTTTAATTCCCCCCGAAGGGCATGGAACTTAGGTCATCAGACTTATGTGGCAAGTGTTTTTACTGGCCCTATACTTTAAAAATGAATACATACCACTTACAAACCCATATGGAACCCTTTCAAAAAGTTGAATTACATTATTAGGCTTGAGGGTTTTATTTAGAACTTTTATTTCTGATAATAGATTTGGTAAAATAATAAGTTGATCAGAATGCTCACAATTTGAGACACTACAACTATATAATTTGGAATATGAACTATTCTTGCCATTGTGTTCATCATAGACATGAGGAGTGTGGACTAATTAAATACAAAGCAATATCATTTTGTGAGGATAAATCAGGATTTATTAATGATCAGGACACAATACATAATCCATCTCAGTGACCTTAAGTATCTAGATAACTGGAAAGAAATGCAATTTATTTGGCAAATCAAAAGATTGAGTGTATTGGAGCAAAATTTGTCTATGTACTTAAAACTTAACATTTACGATAATTTATTTAAAAAATTAGCACACAAATATGATGTAAAGTCTTTTGTTGATTACCCACTTATCTTGATATATTTTCACTTGTGAGTACAGGTACACTGTAAATTTAAATGATGTTTTTGAAAAATTCTCATTATAATGGGCAATCACAAGCTTTCCCCAATGTGGTTCATCCTCTCAGCTCTTTGTTCCATGGTTTATTAGCAAAACTGAAACATCTAAGTTATGATACTTTCTATTTCAATATGTCTATGGTTCCCCGCATTTTGTAGAAAGCAGTTATTCTACAAAGGGGGCAGATATGGTTTAAAACCAGCTTTATAACAATACCACTTCTATAACCATTGGCAACCATTTAATCTTGGTGGGCTTTTCTGTAAAATGCTGATAATGAGACCATTTTGAAGATTGATGATAATGTATGCAGTTTGTCTGCACCAGCGGATGTGATCAATAAACAGGTGCTATTATTCTTGTAAAATAGTACCCTAACTGGTGATGGAATATTGAATTAAAAATTAAGGAACAAGAATGGAGCAAATTTTTAGACAATGAGGAAAATGTCACTCATGACACAAATACCCATCTTCCTTGAAGCCGGAGATGGTATCTCAACTAGTCTTTTAAACAAAAGAGGGGCATGAGAGAGGAAAAATTTGAGATAGTAGTAGGGGATGTGAAATCTTACATGTTTACAAGCTATCTTTCATTAACTGTTAATTTAATGATGTTGTTTGTGTATTTTTTTCTATTAACAAGACTTGTGAGTTTCACATTATTTTGAAACAAGTGGACTTAGGTTTCTGTCTCACAATTTAGGTAGTTGATTTTGTCTTATTGTATATCAGACAGTTGTGTCATCCCCCACTGTCTTGCAGTGTACTGTGAGGCACATGAGACATTGAATTAGGAGATGTTCGTACTTGACTGGTGTCCCACTGATGCACTGCTATCTCTTCTAAACATCTCTGCCTTCCCACGATCTTTTTTGACACTGACTTGGTTTCCTTCAATGACTTCAGTATCAGCCAGCGTTTCCTTGAATAAGGTACTTCATGATCTGCATTTCTGCCAAAGAAGGACCCCTGATAATCACTGAATTCAAGCCATCATCCAGACATTGCAGCAGAGAAATCCCAACATTATCAGAGTCGGTTGGTAGACTTCTGATTCCGTGGGGCCCTTCATGTTTTCTGGCCCTCATCTCAGAAGCCACCTCCTCTTATGGGCTCTTTCCTGTCTTATTTGCATTTTTCTCTTCTCTACTTCACACACTGTACTCTATAGCACTCGCGTGGTGTTCTGTAATGTTCTGCTATAATTATACTGGATCACAAAAGGTAAGGAATACATATATCTCCCAACACCAGGAATTCTGTCTGAAACACAGAGGCCATATGAGAACCTGCTAACTACTCAGCACACACACACACACACACACACACACACACACACACACACACACACACACAGTATTAACCTCCTATGCGCGTTGCCACATTTCTTTTATGCTATCCAAAGAAGGGAGCCAGTGATAGTCCAAGAAATAAGACAGTAGGAACTCACAATAGAGAATGAGGGTGGAGATACCAACATAAACAAAGCTAAGCACTTTCTATGAGGCAGGAAAAGAGAAGTTCATTCCTTGTTCCAGGTGTGAGCTTCCAGATGAATCCTATTGCTTGTTTATCTTACATAAATTTGATTGTGATACCCAGAACCGAACATCCTTAGCAGAGTGACCCCAGCTGGTTCCCAGGCACTTTCCTATTAGAAACTATGGCACTGACCTGCAACAGTTCACCGGTGAGCTCTGCCTTCCCTGCCCTCATCCTGTCATGTGATCATAATGAGCACATACCAGTTTTTCTGAAACAATCCCTGGATGCAATTGCTTTGGTTTATGGTTTCAGTCTAAAATGCATTTTCAGATTAACAGTAAATTATATGTCTGCATGCATGACACAGATTAGCAGTAAGTTATATGTTCACATGCATGACACAGATGAATCACTGCTGCTCATGTTCCCGCTTTTCTGCTTAATACTCAAGGGACTGTGACCAAGTTCAGTTCCCAGCACTCATTCCGGTGGCTCACAACTATCTGTCATTCTAGCTCCAGGGTATCCAAAACTCTTTTGTGAGCTCCTTAGATACCGTCACACACACACACACACACACACACACACACACACACACACACGCATGCACACACACAGAGACAGACAGACAGACAGACACACACACACACACACACGTATGCACGCACACAGGCAAGAACATATACAAATAAAAGTAAAAATCTTTAAAATAAATAGATAAAAGCCTCAATGGTACACAACTTTTGAGTCTGACCTTTAACAAAAGGACAAGTGCTTTTCTCTTAGAAGAAATGCTCAATGTTACCAAATTGAGGACATTGCTGAAGATTTGAAATAAACTATATGCATTTTTTGCTCAATAAATGATTATGTTTTTTGTGTCATCAGCTGATTATATTTCAGAATAAATACACTTGATTAAGTTAAAATGCACAAACAAGAAGTAGAAATTATGTAAATTTCCTTTGTTTAACTAGTGCTTTTTTTTAAAGGAAGAAGACATTCTTCATGGAAATGGATGAGTTGACATTATAGTTGAATCATACTTTATCATGTAAATGTATATTTACAATATTTTAAAAAGGTAGATTATGTAAATCATTTTAGAGACATACAAAAATGTGGATTATTTATCAGCCAAAAATTATGCATTTAAGAACACATTTAAAAGCTTATTCTTCAACATGTTCATTCTGCTTCACATGACTGATAGTTCCAGTGTATGCTTTGTTTAGGGAGAATGTGCAAGGGGGATTCTTACACAATGAGGAGCTAAGTGTTCATGTAACAGCAGTCAATTTCCAGGGTTAAATGTGACCATTGTTTTAAATTTATCCCATAGCTTTTCTTTAAAACAATCATCTTATTCTTAGAGACATTTCTTGCATCTTTTCTGCTGAATATGGAAATCACACATCTATTCAAGCAAAAACTTTTGTACAGATGGGGGCATTGGGGAGTTAGCTTGGATGGTCAAGTGCCTGCTTTGCTTCATGAAGACATGAGTTTGGGCCTTCAGGACACGTAAAAAATTCAGGTGTGGTTGGGCACGCCTGCCATCCAAAAGCTGAAAAACATAAAGTGGAGCATTGCTAAGGCTTACAAGCAAGTCAGTTTGTTGAACCGGTGAGTTCCAGCTTTAGCTGGCTGGGGTTTGGTGAACAATGCCCTTCTCTCTTCTCTCTACTCAAATTTAAAATCCAACCAAGAGACAAAGGAGTTAGGTAGATAAACAACAATACTAATTTTCTATGGATAGAGCTGTGGAAGAACACAACCTGGTGTGTAAGTGAGTATCTTCTATTTCGTTTTCAAATTGAATGTTTCTCTCGTTGAGGTTATTTCAAAAATAATATGGAGGAGAAATTGTGGAAGACACCTGACATTGATCTTTGGCTTCACACATACATGAAATAATACATGTGCATATACACACACAAATAAATACATAGATAAACAGGGATAAAATTCTACTGAGCTCTATCATTCTCAGGGTTTTCACTTATAGAGGGTTTACTTTTTCTCTGTGCCTTCCCCATTTTCTTCTGATGCCTAAAGAGCCACTCAAGAGATCTGGCCTTCAGGCTATTAGTTGGCTGTGTCAATGGATTCTTTCAATATTCTCTCTAGGATTTTTGCAGAATGGGTAGAGGATTAGTCAAAATCCACATACATTTGTTTGGGAATAGATGAGAGCTTCGGAGTAGGAACATCAAGCTTCCTCCTTGGGAAATTGTGATATGGAGAGAGTCCCATCTCTTAGTCTAGGCAGAAACTTCTGAACCTGAATATTTTAAGAGCAATCCAAGAACATTCTAAGAGTATCCCTTTCTGGTGTCATGAGAAGCCATAGACAACTACTGCTATGTCATCTCCTGTAGGAAGGTAGGCAGAGCATCAAGACAGTAGCTGGATCTGTTGCTCTCAAGGCTGTGTATATGGTTTTGAGAAGTTAATGGAATGAAATATTGGCAAGAAGAAGTGAGCCATGAGGCTGGCTGGGACTATTGATGGGGTTTGGTAAATAATACCTCTCTTTTCTCTACTCAAATTGAAAAATCAACCAAGAGACAAAGAAGTTAGCCAGATATAACACAAAATACTGTTTTTCTATGGATGAAGCTAAAAAAGAATATGACCTGGTGGGTAAATGAGTATCTTCATATTTCACTTTAAAATTAAAAATACCTTTCTACAAATTCACCATGAACTGACAACATTGACCAACTGCTTGGGAGGGTCTGCCTCTAGGATCATGGAACAGAGAGACAAAGCTAACACTGAGGCAGCTGCTTTCCAAAGCTAAGGAAGGAATAAGGGGGGGGGTTGATTTAGTCAAGCCTTTTTTTTGATTCACCAATAAGATAACATGGGGGCCATGGAGATGACTCAGTCAATAGAGTACCTTTGGGTCAGTATGGGGACCTGGTTAGACTCCAGGCACTAACATAAAAGCCAAGCATAGTGACACACAACTGTAAGTCTAGCTCTAGGAATTAGAGACAGGAATATTCCTAGAGTTCATTGACTTCAACTAAACTGTGGCCTCTGGCTTAAAAGAGAGAACTATCTCAAAAACAAAAATGAACAAACAAAAACAAGGTGAATGTCTTTAGAGGGTGACACCTGACTTACACACGCGCGCACACACACACACACACACACACACACACACACACACGCACACACACACACATACACCCTTATTAAATATGTACAGCACACAAATATACATGCACCACATGCACACACACACTCACAGACACATAATTAAATAATACAAGATAACTTAGGGAGGATGAAACAAAAATGGTTCAAAATTATTCTTATGGAAATAATTTAATGGGAAAGGAAGAGAAAATAATTCTTTCACAGCATCACTGCACCTTTAACTGAAAAAAATAAAACACACAAGATAGTCATTTGTCTGTGTGAAGAGAAAAATCCTTGTTCCTAGTCCTGTGTGGAAAGGTAAGTGTTATGGGAACACACACACACAAATGCAAGTATACTTTCTACTTTCAGGAGATTACAATTTAGCTGGACTGAACAACTGCTCAAATATAATTGTCTTTTGGGGTCTGAATTACCTCATTCAGGGTGTTTTTTGTTTTTTGTTTTTTTTTTTTTGTTTGTTTGTTTCATCTATATACCTGAAAGTTTCATGATTTATTTTTTTTAACGGCTGAGTAATATCCTCTTGTATAAATGTACCATGTTTTCTTTATACATTCATCCATTGTTGGACATCTAGGCTGTTGCCAATTTCTGGCTATTATAAATAGAGTGGCTATGAAGATGGTTGAGCTAATGTCTATACAGTAGGATGTGAAGTCATTTGGGTATATACCCAAGAGTGATAGAGCTGCATCTTGAGGTAGATCTATTCCCACACTGCTGATGAATTGCCGCATTGATTTCTATAATGGTGTACAAGTTTGCACTCTCACTAGCAATAGATGAGTGATTCCCTTACTCTATATTCTTGCCAGCATGAGCCATCATTTGTTTTATTGATGTTGGCCATTCTGACTGAAGTAAGATGAAATCTCAAAGTAGTTTTGATTTGCATTTTCCTGATGACTAAGGATGTTGAACATTTCTTAAGTATTTTTCAACCATCTATGTTTCCTTTTTTGAGAACATGATGTTTTGATCTGTGCCCAGTTTTTTTATTAGATTATTTATTTTCTTGATGTCCAATTCTTTGAGTTCTTTATATGTTTTACATATTAACCATCTACTGGATGTGTAGTTGTTAAAAATATTTTCCCATTCTATAGCCTGCCAGAAAGCAGTTTTTTGAACCAGGTAACCTGTTAATAAAGAGTGCACAGTAACTTGGTGGCATGCAACAAAGCCCTTCAATTGATTTATGCAATTGTATGAGCTATCTATTATTGCTAAGCACTGATTTGTAAAAATAACATGAGAAATGTTTAAGTTATAATATTATGTGAGAAATAAGAAAAAATATATGAAGTAGATTGACAAATATGGTCACATAAAACATTTAACATCTATACGTGGGTTATATACACTGGTAAGAAATGCTTTTGGGGTATGTGTGTTAATATGTGTGTAGGTATGTATGTCTGTGTGGATGCATGTACATGTGTGTGCACATGAGGCCAAAGGAAGACATTAGGTATTCTGCTGTATCAGTCTTTACCTTATTCCTTTGAGATATGGATTCTCCATGAAACTTCAGCTGGACTGGCAGCTAGCAAGCACCAGCAACCCTCTACCCATATAGTACTGGGAATCCAGGCATGAATGAATACCCATGGCTTTTTTCATGGAGTTCTGGCAGTTTGAACTCAAGTCCTTATGCTTTTGAAGTAATCACTATTACCCACCTACCCATTGCTTAGACCTGGAAAGCAATACTTTAAGAGTATGTGTATATACTTCCACAGTTACACACTTTCACTTCCCTTTAATGAAGAAAATGTTAACTGAAAAGAGCTTCTGATTTACAGGGCTATCAAGTGAAATTGTTAATTATTTTATATCCTGAGAGGTTTTTTATTCAAGGATTGATCCAGAGTAAGGATTTCAGGTGTATATTCTCTTGCCTTTATTCTTATTCTTGATGATGATCACAGTGTGTGTGTGTGTGTGTGTGTGTGTGTGTGTGTGTGTGTGTGCGTGCCCACACATGCCTGCATGCGCACATGCACATGCAAGTACGTATGCACATATACAACGTGTTATTGTTAAATATAAGCTGATTTCAGCAAACCATTGTCATACTCAATATCAGTTGGATTTATACAGACTGGCTTGGATCCAGGGTCTTATACTTGGCTACACTCCTTGGGATTTTTGTGAACTTCAGCAGAGAAGACATTGATGATGTGATTTTAGATGCTACAATTGTTTCCTGAGCAAGGTCAATACTTGTGGTAACTTAAAAAATAAGAGCATCATGACCTAGACCATTTTGTGTTGTGTGAGAATGAACTCTTAGCAATGTGATTGCCTGCACAAGACCAGTTGACATGCCAAACATAGAAATTTTTACAAGATCTCATTGCTAGATGAAGAACTATAGACAGTCAATGGCTATTCAGAGAAGGAAAAACAGTTTTCTTCAGATAGGAGCCCCATCCAAGTCCCAAAAAAACACATATTAAGACCAACATTAATTGGACTCAGTAGCACATATGTATCCATGATACAATAACTACATAAGAAGAGGCTATGAATTCTAGAAGGAATTATGGTAGGACATGGGAGGAGTTGGCTGGGGATAGGGAAATGAGGAAATGAGGTAAGCACAATGCACTCATGTATGGAATTCTCAAATAGATTATGAAAAAAAGGTGTTTGCCTAGCTTTGCTCTGAGTCACTCGTCCCTGCAATTACAGTGCACAGTCCACTTTCTGAACACTACCAAGGCCATGTGTTACCCTGAAAATTTCTGGTCAGAGTCAATTTTCACTGAACTAAACTTGAATGTTTAAAGTGTATATTTTTATGATCTCTGAAGTGCAGCAGTGAGTGAGTGACATAGTACAAACAAAGAAAATTTCTGGTCCTTGATATGATAGTTTAGGATTGCTGAAGATCGGTAGTTCAGAAAAGTAGGAGCTACTTGTGTTTGAAAATCGATAGTGTCAGTGTATATATAAAAATAGTGAAATTATAGAAATGAGGTTTTAGAAATTGTAAGAATTTAGATAGTTATGTTTATATATCTAATCCCCAATAAGAAAGGTATGTCTTTCACTTGACATTTACTGTAGGTCTACTATACTTTCAGCATTATTCTGAGACCAGAACACTCATTGGCAAACAAGTCAATCTTCATCCTTACCTTCAAAAAATTCAATGTTAATGGGGCAAGAGACAGAAATAAGTAATTACATAAGTAAACAAGCAATGAGATATTTAAAGTTAGTGTGCTAGAAAATGACTTTAGGGTTGTGTATATTGGCTGTTCAGTAATGTCCTCTACAAGAAAGTGACACTTAATGGAGATACAAATGAGACTGAATGAGTGATGCACAGACCAGAGATTAGAGCTTTTCAAATACAATAGTTACCAGAAAAATCCACAGAGGAAGAATAAATATATGGCACTCAAGGACTATGCCAGAATCAAAAATGAGAGCCCTGGGCACAGATGTTGAGAAGGAGGCAAAGACATAATGGTGGTGTAGGGACAGAGTAAAGATTTGGGGTTTTGTTCAGAGTACAGTGGTATGCTTTTGGACGAATTTAAGCAGGAGAGCAACCGGCTATAATTTTCATTTAAAAATATCACTATATCTTTCTCGGTAGAAAATGAACTGTCAAGAGGACAAGAGTGGAATGGGCATCCAGCTGGGATTCTGTTTGAAGAGTGTGATGAGAAGTTGTCAGACTCTAAATGTATACACTGATCAGCTGGACAGTGGGGGAATGGAAGAGAGAAAGGATTTGTGGAGACTCTCTTGCTTCAATCTGGGCATCTGGAAGGATGGAATTACCATTTTGTTGGTTTGAGAAGGAGGGAGGAGTTAGCTGTTGATGGAGAGTTGAAGTAGAAGTCCATCTGATCAGGGAAGCTTGAGATCCCTACCACTTTAGTGAAAATGTCAAGCTGATGGATGGGAGGTGGTATAAGTCTAAAGTTTGTGCAAGAGTTCTGAGTTAGAGGCACAAATTGTCTAATCATTTGGCTTCTGAAAAAGACTTCATAATTTTGGAAGTTCAATGTGAAATGAAAAGTATTTCACATTTTAGGGCATCTATAATTAAATACTACAGAATGAGTGACTTACAAGCAATATGACTTTACTTCCCATCACACAGTTCTTGATTCTGATAATCCAAGATTAAGCCACTGGCAGGTTCAGGATCTGTTCAGGGATTACTATCTAGTTCATAAGTGGCCCTTTCTCTCTATAATGATTTCATACATTAAGAAGAAAGTAAGAATGTGAGCCATCTGGGTCCCTTTAATAAAGGCCCCCATCCCTTTCAGGAAGGCTCCACTTTGATCCAAGTTTAAAACAGTTGATAGAGCCACACCAAGTTGCTAGTTCTCTATGGACAAAAAAGGACAACTCATGTGGTTCAGCTCCATACACAGAGATATGCACACTAAAACCATCACCATCATCTTAAATTTTATGATTTGGAATGACTTAATGCTTTTAATCTATAAGAAATATAACAAGAAGAAGAATGACATGAAATGGGTACTTCATGAACAATTTCATTGGCATCCTCTTTGTGACAGACTTTTCCTGGGGAGATATAACACACATATCTATACAACACCCATTCTATAAAAGACTCACAAGATAGACCAAAGTACAGATAACACAAAAGTCCAACATGGTGAATGAATGATATTTATTGGGGTTACATACAGGAATATGGATGAGGGGTTACTTACAGGAACAGAAATGATCCAATGACAGCTGTATCACTAGGGAACCACCAAAGTAAGGGTGATAACTCACAACAACTAGAAATCTGGAGTACACTAAACCACTTTCAGGCAGCTCAGCAGATTGGAAAGTGTCCTTTACTGGTAGTCTAGTTGGTCTGAGCTTCTTCTGAGGCATGTTAGCTGGTCTTTGCTTTTTCCAGATAACTATGCTGTCCTCTGCTTCCTTCAGGCAATTTGGCTGGTTTCTGCCTCTACCAGTGGCTGCTCTTGTCTGAGAGTCTTCTTTCAGCTTGATTTCTCTGAGAGTGACCTCCAACACTCTTTATTGCTTGTATACTCTTGGGGAGAGAGGGACCTAGGGAATGTGATCAGCTTCAGGAACTTCCTGAAGTGATTTTGAGTTACTTACTTCTGGTCTTAAGCAGCTTCCCTTCAGGATGGAGTGTTTCAAAAACCTGTTACACAACATAGCTGAGATTTTCATCAAGCTTCTACCGTATCTATCTGAGATCCACTAAAAATGACATGCAACTAGCCTCATCTAATTCTCCCATGCAATGCTGGCAGAACCTAAGGAGCCCCCCCCCCCACTTTTAAAGTGAATTGTGACCAACTTAAATAAAATCACAACTAAATTAAGGCAATTTTGGATATCATTTTACCATCTTCTCTGGTAGTCTAGTGCCTAGCATCTTCATGGCAGATATGTTGTTCTTAACACTTTATCCATATACAAAACCAAAATCATGACAATTCCCCAATTGTATCTCCAGTTTTGTAGCAGACACCTGCTGCAGCTTCTCCTTCCCTCTGCCCCCATTCACAGGGGACCAAACAGATCCTCTCTTACAGCTTTCCATCCTCACCACATCCCTTTGTTCCAATTGCCAATACTGGAGACACTCTCTCTGTTTGGAAACACATTGGCCACACCAGCCAAGATATCAGGTAGAGGATCTTCACTCTCCTTCCTGTCCTCCATTTCCAGTTCCTGCTTCTCTTTCCCAGCCCTGTAGCAGAACACGTGCAGGGGCCTGTCTTCCCTCTTTTCCTCCGTTCCCTGTGGACTCCACAGATCCTTTTGACAAACTCAGCATTCCTCTCTCCTGTGGACCCTCTCAGTTGCCCTGACCTTCTGGCTCATCCCTAATTCCTTCTTGCTAGCTCCCAGTACACACCTGGAAGGGACTCAGAAGCACTTCCTCCTGGGGAACTCAGTAGTAATAACAACATGCTCCTAAGACCTGAAGAGGGTAACAGAAACCAAGGAAAGGAAAACCCATCCAAAAAAGACAAGACCAAAGATATCAACAGCGAGAATTACAATCATCCCAAACCCAGATGCCTAGATGTCAGTATAAAAACATAATCAATAGCATCCAGGAAAGTATGTCTCTACTAAAGCCAGGCAACCTTACTATAGCAGGCACTGAGAAATGTAATGTAGCTGAAGCACAAAACAAAGACTTCAAAATAACTATTAGGAATATGATCAAAGACCTTAGAAATATGAATAAATCCATCAGTGAACTCTATGAACACACACTCAAAAAAAAAAAAAAAGAGTGGAAGGAAATGAATAAAGTAATTCAAGACCAGAAAATGGAAATAGAATCAATAATGAAAGCCCAAAACTTAGGGACATCTGGAAATGCAAAGTCTAGGAACTGAAACATAAACTTCAGAGGTAAGCCTCCACAACAGAATACAAGAGATGGAAGAGACAATCTCAGGCACTGAAGACATAATAGAAGAAATGGATACCTCAGAAAAAATAAAGAATGTTAAAGCTAAAAAAAAAAAATTCCAGAAACCAAACATGTAGAATATCTGGGGCACCATGAAAAGACCAAACCTATTCTTAAATAATAAGAATAGAGGAAGGAGAAAAATCCCAGGTCAAAGGAATAGAAAATATTTTCAACAAAATCAGAAGAATTATTCCTGATGTAAAGAAGGTGGTGCCTATCAAGGTACAAGAAGCTTACAGAACATCAAAATAATAGACCAGAAAAGAAAATCTCCTTGGTGTATAATAAGCAAAACACCAAACATACAGAACAAAGAAAGAATGTTAAAGGCTTCAAGAGAAAAAGACCAAGTAACATGTAAAGGTGTCTCTATCAGCATAATGCCTGACTTTTCAGTGGAGACCCTAAAAACCAAAAGGACCTGAATAGATGATCTAAAAACTCTGAGAGACTACAGATGCCAGCCTAGACTACTACACCCAGCAAAACTTTCAACTACATTAGAAAAAAAGGAAAAAAAAAAGAAAGACATTCCACAATAAAAGTAAATTTAAGCAATATCTGTCTACAAACCCAGCCCTACAGAAGGTGAGAGAAGGAAAATTCAATCTGAGGAGGCTAACCACATCCAAGAAAACACAAACAATAATAAATCTCGACCAGCAAATCAAAGAGGGGGAAAACACATCACAACAACAACAACAAAAAAAAAATGGCAATCAGCAGACACGACTCATTGATAACTCTCAACACCAAAGGTCTCAGTGCCGCAAATAAAAAGACAGATTAACAGATTGTATACAGAAACAGGATCTGTTCTTCTGCTGCATCTAAGAAACACACCTCTACACTAAGGATCTTCCTTGTAACCTAGCTTCTCTGGGGCTGTGGATTGTAATATGGTTATCCTTTGCTTTCCATTTAGTATCCACTTATAAGTGAGTACATACCATGTTTCTCTTTCTGGATCTGGTTGACCTCACTCAGGATGATTTGAGGGACATGCATGGATCACCCCCCTAGGAAGGGGAAATAAGATCTCCTGGGTAAACTGGGGGAGGGGGGAGGGAAGAGAGGAAGGGATGGGATATGAGAACATGAGAGAACGTGATGGTCGAGTTGGGGGAGGGACAGAGAGGGAGAACACGGAAAGAGATATCTTGATAGAGGGAACCATTATGGGGAGCCTGCATGGGACTGAACTAGGCCCTCTGCATGTGGGTGACAGTTGTGTAGCTTGTTCAGTTTGTGGGGCCCCTGGCAGTGGGACCAGGATCTGTCCCTGGTGGATGAGCTGGCTTTTTGGAGCCCATTCCCCATGGTGTGATGCCTTACTTGGTTTTGTTGCAGTGGTAAGGGGCTTGTTCCTGCCTCAACTTGATATGCCATGCTTTGTTGACTCCCCATGGGAGGCCTTACCCTTTCTGAGGAGTGGTTGGCAAATAGGGTACAGGGTGGGGGAGAGTGGGAAGAAGGGAGGGAGGGGGGACTGAGGTTAGTACATAAAATGAGAAAAAGAATTATTAAAAAAAAACATTAAGGATCTTGAAAGGACAATGTTCAGCTCCATACGGAAACACAAAAACCCCAGGATAGCTAAAAATCCTGAATAATAAAAGGATTACTGGAGATATCAGCATCTCTTACCTCAAATTGTGTTGCAGAACTACGGTAATAAAAACAATATGCTCTTGGCACAAAAACAGACATATTGATCAATGGAATTGAATTGAAGACCCAGAGAAAAGTCCACAAATCTATGGACACCTGGTTTTTGATAAAGACGCCAGAAATATACACTGGAAAAAAGAGCATCTTCAACAATGGTGCTGGTCAAACTGGAAGGCTACATGTGGAAGAATATCTGACTTGTTTTAAGGCCCACTCTGAGACAGGGAATCCATACCTAACACTGCTTAGGTGGGCAAGAACCTGAGCCTAGATAGTTCAGGGATTTAGCAGAAACCAAATACTGTTTTGCCAACGGAACATAGCAATAAAATGACTCCTAACAATATTCTGCTATTCCCATTGATCAGTGTCTTGCTCAGCAAACAGCAGAGAAGCTTCCTCCTGTAGTAGATGGGAACAGACACAAAGACAATGACAATGTGTACAGATTGAGAGACCCTGGAATACTCAGTCCTCAGTGGGATTTCTTCATCAAATCCCCCCTCTGCTCGAAGAACCATGAAAGACTGTAAGAGCCAGAGGAGACAGAGGACCCCAAGGAAAAAGGCCTTCTATGTACAGCAGGACTGATGCACATATGAATGCACAGAGACTAAGGCAGCAAGTACAGGGCCTGCATGAATCTGCATCAGATGGTGTCCCAGAGCTGAAAGAAATGGACACAAGCCCGCATCCCTAACCCAGAAGCTGTCTCTAACTGATAACTGCTTGCAAGTTCAATGGAGTCTCACTGCATATAGAAATCAGTCTTTTTTTTTTAAAGAAAATTTTTATTCATTTTACATATCAACCACAGATTGCCCCTCATCCCTCCTTCCACTCCTCTACCCCTGCCCAGCCTTCTCCCCACCCCAAACTCACCTCCCACCCACTTCTCTAAAAGAGTAAGTCCTCCTATGGGGAGTCAGCAAAGCCTGGTACATTCAGTTGAGGCAGGACCAAGCCCCTCTCCCGCTGCATCAAGGCCGAGCAAGGTGTCCCACCATAGGTAATGAACTCCAGAAAGCCAGCTCTTGGACCAGACCAAACCACTCTTTTTTCTTTTTTCTTTTCTTTTTTTTTCAAGTTTTGATCAAACCACTCTTAAGTGCACCCCCCCATGCCCAGCAGTAGATATCCAATACAAAATAAACTCAGTGTCATTTTTGGAGACTCTTTGTCTCATAATGCTTTGTCAGGGCTCTGTTTTTCCTAAACATTACAGGTTCTTTGCATATGTATTATGGTTTCTAGTTTTGTATTTTTATGGGATTTTTCTGTGAGAATGTGTGTGTTTCTGAGGCTCTGTGTGTTTCTTGAGCTTTTTCTTTGTTTTGTTCTCTTATGGTTTATTTGTTTTTATTTTATTTATTAATAATAATGATAATATTATTATTATTACATTCAGTTTGTATTCTAATGAGAGAGAGAAAGAATGGGAGTGGATTTGGGAGGGTGGGAAGTGGGGAGGACCTGGGGGGAGTTGGGGAAAGAGAAACCGTAATCAGAACGCATTGAATGAACAAAATCTACTTTGTCTAAAAAAGAAATAAAATAAAACACCCCTTATGGAGCTGCATTCAGCTCACAACTCCCTGTACCGCCAGCTCCAGGGGTCTGTTGCAATCTTCTGGCCTCTGCATGTACCTACCTGTACAAACTTGCCATGCACACAGACATATACACGAACAATTAAAAAATAATAAAAATATGTTTAAAATAAGAAAGAAAAAAATCATATGAAATAATACTAATGAGTAGAAATTATCATACATTGAACATTTTCTTTTATTTAGCTTCCTGTATTTAATATCATGTTAATACAAATAAAGGAGAAAAGAAATATTATAATACAAGAAAATAGAAACCAAGATATCCATAGCAGTTTTTAAAAGCTTGGACTTCAATGCTTGCATGACATTCTGATACAATAATAATGTGACTAGCTGGGTGGTAGTGAATACATTATTTTTTAATAAAATGCAAACATTGCTAAGGGCAAAATTTAGGCAGTTAAATCGTAACACTAATTTCAGACTTGCTACTCCTGTGTTTCAGTTTCATCAAAGCAATTAACAATTTTACAGTGATTTATTTCAATTTTAAACTTGTTTTATTATTTAGCAAAATAGATCATGTCAGGACTAAAACTTTCTTTTGTTAGGCAAAATACTAGCTCCTCGAAATTGTTTTTTATGAACTAGAAAACATATTTGCTTGTTGCTAGTGACTGAACCCAGAGCCTGAGAAATATGGCTACTCATCAATCACCCCAGTCCCATATTTTTTAAAGTTAAAAAGTAAAATTTTCTGTTTCTGTAGGGTGGCAGAATTGAGCTGATTCATTTTATTTTTTTTTCTTCAGAATCATTACAAAATCATTCTTTACTTGAAAATACAGCCTTTACATCTATGAATATGCAGGACCTCAGGGTTTATGAATGGGAACCTGGAACGTGCACAGCATGTCCCAGGAAGCTGGAACATTCAGAACCCCGGGGTTCCTGATCCAGAAAGTGTGATTGAAGCCAAGCACTGGGGTTGGAGCAAATGACATGAAGAAGACTGTGCTGAGCTAAAGAACAGCAATAGAAACTTGCCAATTTTATTGTTAATCTGGCTAAGAACACATGGCGGATCAACTCATAAGACCTAGAAGTGAATTTGCTAGTTTTATTTTGCTAAATGGACTTAGTATCAAACTCACTTCTAAACATATATGTCTATGCCAGTAGATTAGTACAAGTTCCAGTCATTAGCAGATAAGGCTCTTTGTTCAGTGGATGCTTGTTAATAGATACTCACAAATGATCAAAATGTAGAGAGTAAGTGTTTGTTAACTGCTCAGTTGTAAATTGGACATCTGTATCACACACTATTTCTAAACTTCTCAGGGAGATTTCCAGATCGGAATGTGGGATGTTTGCAAACACCAGAGGTTAGGGATGACGAGTGAAACAGTGTCTTCTAGATGTGGCAGGACTACTGCATTCATGAACTCAAGACTTACACAAAGTCAAGCCAACCAACATTCGAGCATGGATGGGTAGCGGTACAGGAACCCCCAACTCCTAGCTCAGGAGTTATTCGTAATTGATGGTGGCTAGAAAAAGTACACACAGGTATTTTTAGGGGCATGGTACATGGTAGGTGATAATCCTACACCCATGCATATACAGGCAGTGCTAATTGAAATCAGTGGGTTGTATTTTTTCTAAAAAGGGGAGGACATAAACTTTGGTGGGAGGACTGGGGATTAATCTGTGAGGAGTTGGAGGGAAGACTTGGGAGATGAATGTGATCAAGATATCCTATATGCATATACTCAGTCCTCAAAGAATACATTAAAAAAAAAGAATGTTGCCAAATTGAAGTCTAGACACATGTGAACATATATTTACACAATCTAACAACATTTGTTTCCTCAGAAGAAACATTGTATTATTAAAATTCTTTAAAGCTTCCAGGGAAGAGTGGTAATGCAAAAGAGACCAGCTTTTTGTCAATTTTGTAATTGATTTTAAGATCTACAAAGACAGTGTCTCTTTATTTTCTGGATCTGAGGGACTGTTCTTACAATGACACTTGACACACCATGCCAAGTCTTTCTGAAAGTCGCTCGTTCTCTGACTGTCATAGTCATTGACACTTTGTCAAGCAGCCTTCTTGGCTGGGATTAAGTCTCAGGCAAATGTTAATGAAAGAATTAGCAGAGCTGATTTCTGAAGAGCCTGAGCATCTCCTGTAACAGTGTATCCTCAACAGGAACAGAGCAGTGTTCAGTTTTCAATTCCTCCCTTCATTGAGGATGAAACTGCATTACAATTAGCTTGCACTTTACGTCTCCTCTCATAGGGGCGGTGCAGATTGTCACTTCATGGGGTAGATTCTTGACAATAGCAGAATACAGCTGTCAAGCAAATTGATGGGGAAAAATAGCATAATTTGAAAATGAATTGCCCATTAACTATATTTCTCCCCCAAGCTTATCTGGAATACCAAATAACAGCTGTAGCTATAGGAGCATTAATTAATACTGACTCATGAAAGACCTCGGCTTCCAAGCCTCTATTGTGTGTGAAGACATAAAGAGTTCTATAAACAGTATCAAACTTCCTGGAATCAGGACTAGGGAAGTGATGCTGCTATTAATACTAACCACGAGCTTCATAGCTAATACTACTAAAGCAGAGACATTACGTTTTCTGATCGGCAATACTTAATTTGTCACTTTGTTTATTTGCAGAACTAAAGATGCTCTAATGGGATCTGTTGTTATGCCTTGTGAGACTTCAGAGTCTGAGATGTAAATGCTCAGTTAGTGCCTTTAAGTATTAAAGGATTTCATATGTCCTAAGGATATTAGGAAATACATAGGGTGATACACTATTTTCTCAAATGGGGAAAATTAGTCTAAAAAGAGAAAGCAATGTTCTTCAGCAATTGAGAAACAAGTATGTCCCCACTGGAGGTCTGTGGGTTGGAGAAACAATGACACTTCATGGCTCTGGAGCCCTTTCCGGATCTCTCTGTCACCTGCATTATTTCTGAGACTTGGTGAGTTACATGGATTTTACCCAAGTTACACTATTCTATAAACTTTTATTGAGATGAGGTATGAATATTCACCTTAACTTGGGCAAGCGGCAGGGTGATCACCAAAATTACAAAAGGTACAGTATTCACATTATTCATCAAACACCATCCAGGTAAAGAAAGGTCTTACAGTCCCCTACTTAACATTTTTAGATCCAAGTCTATGTTAAAATTCTAAATTATCAGATTCTAGAAAGCCAGAGCTGTTTCTGTGTCTATGCAAGGCCATGCTGTAAATATTTGAGGTCACACCAAGGGTAACACATAAATCCTTTTTATTTTCAGATGATTCGCCTATTTGATAAATGCATTTGTAAATATAACATCTGTGCTCATGGTGCCTTGAAAATTCTTTTGTGGATGTGTACAGAACAGTAAGAAAAAGGATTAAATTGAAACTAAGTAGTCTTCTCTATCATTTCACATTATGAGCAATGGCTATATGCTGTTATAGTTCCAGGTTTTGAATTTTTGTTATTTTCTTTGCTGCTTTAGGCACAGGGCTGAAGTTCTGTGCCTAAGCACAAGTCTGTGACATGCCTTATGAAGGAAATCCCTGGGCTAGATAAGCTTTACTCAGCTGTGAGAGTACTCCTGACTGTTGCATTCAAGTCAAAGGACCCCCAAATACTTAACATTACGTCTACACAGAAACATGCATCAAATAAGGTTATGTGTTAGTCAACTGACTAATATGTGTGTAGAGGCTTGTGTTGTTGGTTGTTTTTGCTCTTTTGGTGGGCCCAATCCCCAGTTCCCAAATAAGTCACACAAGGGAACATATTCTTAATTATAAATGCCCAGCCTTTAGCATGGCTTATTTCTAGCCAGATTTTCTTAACTTTAAATTATCCTGTCTATCTTTGGCTTTGGGGCTTTTATCTTTCTTTATTCCCATATACCTTTTCTTTCCTTCTTTTTTTTTAATAAATCTTTTTTTTAAAATTAATTAATTTATTTATGTTTGGGTTTTTCGAGACAGGGTTTCACTGTGTAGCTTTGCGCCTTTCCTGGAACTCACTCTGTAGCCCAGGCTGGCCTCGAACTCACAGAGATTCACCTGCCTCTGCCTCCCGAGTGCTGGGATTAAAGGCGTGCGCCACCACCGTCCGACTCCTTTTCTTTCCTTCTTACTCCGTGTCTGTCTGTGCAGCTGGTTGGCTCGGTGGCTGGGTGGCTGGACCCTGAAGTCCTCCTCTTGTCCTCTCTGGTTCCTTCTTCTTTCCTCCTAGATTTCTTCTTCTATATATTCTCTCTACCTGCCAGCCACGCCTATCCTTTCTCCTGCTTTGCTATTGGCTGTTCAGTTCTTAGACCATCAGGTGTTTTGATTTTTTTTGTTTGTTTTTTTAAATTTTCCGTAGCTAAAGACCTAACCTAGGGCCTTGTGCTTGTTTGGCAAGCGCTCTACCACTGAGCTAAATCCCCAACCCCCCATCAGGTGTTTTGGATAGGCACAGTAACACAGCTACACAGAGTAAGATAAATGCAACATAAACAAAAGTAACACATCTTAAAATAATATTCTCCAACAGTTTTTTAGAACCTAACCTAGTGTGTCCCCCCTAGGAACAAAAATTCAATATTTATATAGTGGTTCATCATCCACAGGATCTAGAGAATATCAAAGCTGGAGCCACCAGCATCAAGGGCACATGAAAATTTGTGCTAAGAAAAGTGTGTGTAGTCACATGACTGAAGAAGTCAATAAAAGACTTGTGTGTCATATTGGGCTAGGATGGCTTTTACATCAGTCATTTCAATCTAGTATTTCTGCCAAATGTGGTAAGATGAAGTATTTCGGATTTCAAATTTCCTTAATTGTGGAACTTTAGAAAAGAGATTGTGCTAGTCTGTTTCTGCATCCTTTGTCCAGTGATGAACTGTGGCTAAGGCATTTGCTTGTCACCATGGAAGTCTGCAATAATCACTTAAAAATCTTTACAATTGTTTTTATTATTCTTCCTGCTAGCAAAACTTTTAAAAATTATGTGAAGGTGATTTTCACTGAGCATTGTTTACTTATCACTGAGTGTGAAATAGGAAAGCATAAATTGTAGAAGATTAATAAAGCTAACTATAGTTTTCCTCCATCAACCTGGAGCATGCAGAGCATAAATGAATGAGATCAACAGACCCTATTCAAAGCTCACCAACATTAATAGTTACAACTTCCCTTTCTATCAGATTTTTTATCAGAGGAGTTAATGAGAAACAAATTGGTTGATTTGAGCTGTACCTCCTGTCTCTCTCCAGGATCTCCCTTGAGGATGGCACTAATGAAAAATGAAATAACCAAAGACTGGTGACAGTCTGCAGCAGACCAGCATGTAGATGTTTGGTTATCTGGGATCTGAGGGGCTAAGAGTTATCTATAAAACAGAACAAAAAACTGGGAGCATATATAGATACATATACGTGGCAAAAATAAAATTTAAATATACATAAAAGATAAATTATTATTTTAATTTTTGAATATTTTTTACTTTATCAATAAATATGCAACAGCATCAAACTTCCTTCAAAATATTTGGGTTTACATTCATAGATTAACACTGTGCACAGCTGTCACCAGAGAAGTTATTTGTCAGTGGGTAGCAGTTAGTACAGAAAACTCACAACTGCTCAAAATGTGGAGAGTAAGTAACTATAGAGTGTTTAGCCCTAAACTAGATATCTATTCAACCGTGTGAGGCTCAGGGAACATCAGAGAAGAAGGAGCAGAAAGAATGGAAGAGCCAGAGGTTAGAGAGCAGCACTAGAAACAGTGCCTTCAAGGTATGACACAGCGTTCAGCCTTGGTTACCTGCACAGATTGGGCCTGTCACCATTTCATCATGTGTGGGGGAGGGGATTATGACACCCCACCACTAACTGAGGCACTAGGTGCTGGGTTGGGGGTCATTTTCTTCATTGGTGTGGCCACCAGCAATTTGTTCATGTTCCGATAGATAACGCCCCACTCAAGCTCATGCAAGTGACCCTAGTTAAATTCAGTGAGGAAAAAAGGTATCAAGGTAGGAGGGGCTTGTGGGGAATATGAAGGACTTCATTGGAATAGATGTTGGATAAGAGAGGGTATGGGGTCGGGGGGGGGGGGACAAAAATGACAAAAAAGAGTAAAAATTTAAAATAAACAAAATAATATGTAGGAATGTTATTTTGTTCATTTTCATTTTATAGTGCTGAAAATTTAGCTTAGGAACCTTATAACATGTAGAATTTTAAAACTAAAAATTTTATTAAGAAATTTATCTAATAAATATTTATTTGGAAATTAACATATAATATTATATATTAAAAGGCAAAAAAGCCTACATATCATCTTGAAACATGTATAATATTATATATAGCATATATGTGTCATATATACATATGAAATCTCATATTAATTTAAAAGTTTGTGAGGTCTTCAACTACTTGAGATCACTAATGAGATAATTGCGAATTAACAGCTCTTTCTTCTTTTCGTGATCCTTATAAATGACAGCTTTAAAGAGATAGTCACATGGCCTCTATTAGAAAAATTATATGTGGATTAAATTAACTGAAACATTTTAACTGTACAAAAATAATAAATATATTATCCTAATACTGAATTTTAAGATAGTCTTCAGTAATTCCTACTATCAATTAAGATTCAACCCTAACTCTGTAGGAATAACTAGTAATTTGTTTCTGACATTAGTACACAAATCAATAGGTTGTCACTTAGGACACATGCAAAAACATTCAATTCATTATTAGGTATTTTCCCCTTTTGCTTGGAGAAAGCTAGGTAAGAATGAACAACATATGAAATGACTTTTTTTGCTTTTCAACACAATTTAGCATTGGTTCAAGATTTGATGGGGAAAAGCAAAATCATGATAGACACAGTAGTAAATAAGCAAAGAACAATGGGAGAATGATGGAGGATCATAAACTTTGTCATTTCATGTCTAGAAATAACCCCTTTGTCCTCACTCAAGAAAGCACGTTTTAAATATAACAGTGACCTTCCTGTACATGATGTCACTGTAAATTTCTGCTTTTCCATGGCAACAGAGGCAGTTAATTCTTAGTACCAGTTCTCTCCTTACTTTTATGAAAGCATTTGCAGCCTGACATGATACAAGATGACAAGAGGCTAGTTCTTCTGTGTCCCATGGTTACTGCTGCTTACACAACTGCTCCTCCATGGTCACTTTCCTCCATGGTCACTCTCCTCTACACAAATGCTCCTTCTCCAAAGTTACTATCATCTACACAAATATCCCTCCATAGTCACTATCCTCTGCATAACTGCTCCTCCATCGTCACTATCATCTACACAACTACTCCTCTATAGTCACTATCTTCTACACAAATGCTCCTCCATAGTCACTATCCTCTACATAACTGCTCCTCCATAGTTACTATCATCTACACAAATATCTCTCCATAGTCACTATCCTCTACACAAATGCTCCTTCTCCATAGTCACTATTATCTACACAAATGTCCCTCCATAGTCACTATCATCTACACAAATGCTCTTTCTCCATTGTCACTATCCTCTACATAACTGCCCTTCCTGACTTTCTATCCTCCAACCCATTCTCTTGACTTTCATGTCCATCAAGTGCTCTCTGAATTACACTCCCCTACCTACAACTAAAGTTCTTAGTTTTCAATTTATATTTGACACTTACAAAAGTAATTCTATGAAGCTCTTAGGGTAGTAATTAGTTTTGTTTCTGTTAAGACAGCATCTCACTCTGTAACCCAAACTGTAGCAGAACTCACTGTGTAGCCCAAGCTGGCCTCGAACTCATGGTGATCATACTTTCTCTAACTTCAAGTGTGAGCCACCACATCTGCTCAAATTTCTAATAGTTATTATAAGACTTTTTGTTTTGCTGGATCAAGTGGGTCATTTCTAATATTGATGTGTAAGCTGATTTAAGTGACAAGATAGAAAAATAGGAAAATAATACTATTTGATATTAATTAATAGCTAAAGCCATAGCAATGGTCATACTTCAGGACTTTATTCTCTCAGTTTAACACATTAACCTATTTGGTCATTATGCTGGTTCAGATTGTGTCAACAACATAAGTTAAAGTCATTTGGGAAGAGAGAACTTCTTTTGAGTAAATGGCTTCATAAAATTGATCTTGTGGATAAGTCTGTGGGACATTTTCTTGATTAATGATTGGTGTGGGAGGGCTGAGGCCACTATGAACAGTGGACAGATGGTCCTGGGTAGTACAAGAAAGCAAGCTGAGAGAGTCAGAGGAAGCAAGCCAGTAAGCAGCATTCTTTCATGGCCTCTGAATCTTACTCCTTGTTCCCTGCCTTGGGTTCCACTCTGACTTCTTACAGCAATTGACTGTATGTAAGCTGTAAGGTAAACATAGTCATTTTCCTTTTCTATTATTATTTTGTCATAGTGTTGGTCACAGGAATAGGAAGCAGGCTAGGACAGTCATACAGACAGTGTCCATGTTAACTCAACCCTTCCTAAGTGAATTTGAATGTACAGGCCAATGTTAACTCAGCTCTCCTAAAGACAGTGGAAATATATAGGCCATGGGCAGCTCAGTAAGAAATCCCGGGCACTACTGGACAGATACCCACAAATTTTCAGCGTACCCCACTCTTTTGATGAGTCCACCCAAACGTCATTGCACAGATGGAGTTTTAAAGGGTTAGCATTTCCTTTTGATTCTTTCTAATCATTTCTATCTTTCTGCTTACACTGCCTGGCTGTTCTTGCAGGGTATGCACTTTGCCCTGTGGATCCATTAGCATATTAATCACAGTTGTTTTCAAGTGCCTGGATTGAGGATGTCAGTTCCTCTGACAGATTTGACCCATGGTTTTGCTCTGAATGGATTGATGCTCTGATAGGCTGTAATTGTCTAGATCACCAGTTTTCCCCTCCAGTGTTGGAGGAAACAGATTACCCCGTGACCTCATGTCTCTTAGATTCTATCAAAAATCCTGGGTTTTTAGTTTTTAGGTCTTGAATCCTACTGTGTGGTAGTTTGAAAGAAAATGGCCCCCAAAGGGAGTGGTACTATTAGGAGGTTTGGCCTTGTTGGAGAAAGTTGAGGTCTCTGTTGCTCAAGCTTCCCTCATTGTGACAGTTAGTTGATTCCTGTTGCCTGCAAGATGTAACACTCTCAGCTCCCGTACCATATCTGCCTGTATACCACAGTGCTCCCCACCATGGTGACAATGGACTGAACCCTCTGAACTGTGAGCCACCTCAATGAAAGGTTCTCCTTATAAGAGTTACAGTGGTTGTGGTGTTTCTTCACAGCAATAAAAACATAAACTAAGACACACAGTTAGGGTAGAGTGATGACTTTCACCAATTTACCATGCGACTTCAGATTCTGAAGTCAGTACATTCATCCTCTATTCAGAATCTTGCTTATTCCCTAAACAAGGGTTAGCAAAGGCACTACCTGTCACAGCATGCATGTAAATGTGTAGACTGATTAATTCTATCAATCTTTCCAACAGGGCCTTTATAGATGCCCAATAAAGCTCCTAGTGAAAATATAGGATTAGGTGGGTGTTAAAGGAAGAATGATGTCATCTTCAGGTAAGGAGATTTTGCTTTGAAAAATCCGAAGCTCTTTCTTTTAGTTTGGCTCTGTGGTTCTCAAGAGGAACACTGAGGAAAACAAGACAAACATCATAGAACTCTGCAACCGATCTTCCTCCTGGCACAGAGAGATGCACATTGTATCACTGACTTACAGATGGAGCTGAAAAACTCTATCTCATCCCAGTAGAGTAGAAAGATGATGAAGGCAGTGGGGCAAGAACACTGGAGACAGGGAGGTGATGCTGAGAAGGAGGAGACTGGAGGAGTGAGTTTCACTGACCATCTCCAGGGCATACTGAACACAGTGATAATAGTGTGCTTCGAATTACTAAAAGAATAGATTTTTGATGCTCTCATTACATACACACACACAAGTAAGTTGGAGAAACAATGGGCATACTCATTAGTTTGATTTAATTGTTCTATATTGTTTACATGAATCAAAACATCACATTATGCTACATAGATCATATGTAAACATATATAATAATTAATTATAATAAATTTAATGTGATCATAAGCAAAAGATGGGGACACAGTAGAGAATGCTGAGATGATTTAGTCTGGAACACTGAGGATTTATTCTTTACCAAATGACATACTCAAAGAAACACTAAAAATACACTTCGCCGGGCGGTGGTGGCGCATGCCTTTAATCCCAGCACTCGGGAGGCAGAGCCAGGCGGATCTCTGTGAGTTGGAGGCCAGCCTGGGCTACCAAGTGAGTTCCAGGAAAGGCGCAAAGCTACACAGAGAAACCCTGTCTCGAAAAACAAAAACAAACAAACAAACAAACAAAAAATACACTTCCTACAACACAGAGCTGGATCTGGTGGTGCAAATTGTGCCTAAGAAACCCAAGGAATGACAGCAAATATTTAGCCTTCTCTCATTCTTTAGCAACCCCCTGTATATGTTGGGTTTGTTAAAGGAAAAATGAAAGAGTGGTATCCATTATATAATATAGTATACTGACCAGGTAGTATTTCTTTCCCCCCCAGAAAATAAAACTTGAGGACATGGGCTCATATTTGGAGATTTAGTTAAAGCTAATTATAAGAAATCACCCTTCTGGAAGATTTTCTGGGAAAAGTCAAGCACTTTCTTTCCCATCAAATATTTAAGATTGGGAAGACTTAATTTTAATCCTACTTGATAGACTTTGGGTCAACTAGAAAATTATAACATTTAAAAATCACTCCAAAAGGTTTTGCTTTTATGAAGATTATCCTGCTAGGCTTAAAAAAGAAACATACCATTTGAGGGCTTGTTCTATTGTTATGTGTCTGCTCTATGGCTTTGTTAAAGACCATTAGCCTCTGCCAGAGATAATCCCCCTTGTAGTATTCTGTTTCCTCTGAACCTGAGGGTAAGAGAGGAGAAAATTCCTTCTTACTGTGTCAAAAAAAAAAAAAAAAAAAAAACAGAAAACAAAATAACATTATATTTTCCTCTAAGTGTCTTTTCCTCTAAATAAACAACAACAACAACAATAATAAAAAGATGACTCATGAGGCTTTCAAGAGAAATCAGACACTGTACTGTATTTGAGCATTTGGAAGTATGGCTCTCGGGAGAAGCTAAGTAGTCAGGTTCTTATTAACCAATAGATTTCCGGACCCAGTTCGTACCCAAGTTCAAAGCGAAGTTAACAAAGTGCAAAAACACGTTTAAAATGGAGTGACAGATGCAGGCGAACGGTCTGGTGGCTGGTGCTCTCCTGTCTGCACATATCCCTCCCATGGCGCCGTTGGTCTAACTGCCGAAGCATTGGCAGTAAAGTCCAGGTCTGCAGAGGCCCCAGGCTCGCGTCCTCCACCACCCATGCATGCGCATCCACTAATGACAGCCAGCCCTGCCATCAGACACTGCAATTCCACTGAGACCTTTCACCAAAATGGATTATTTCAGCCTCGTTGATCACAGATTCTGTAGTTTTCCAGTGATTCATCTTACTATTAATAATGTCAGAGAATTTTAGGCCCTTGAATTAAATAATGATAAATAGGAGCCACGGAGTGTGCTAGGCTGAGGCAGCGCTGTTTATTTCCGCTTGCAGCACTGTCAGCCCTGATAAATCGGATCCCTGAAATAGTTTGTAAAGTGCCGAATTGATGTGGCCGTGGCTGAGGGAGAGAATTAATGTTACGAAATAGGTCTGCAACCTAGATTGCATGAAAGCTGAGCAAAGACTTTTTATATAAATGCTGCTTCTGTGTAGGAAATGGTTGCCACGCTGGAGTAATGTGCTTGTGAGATCTGGGGGCGATGGGTCAGGGAAGGGGCTCTATCAGGCTTGCAAGGACCCAGCTGGCTGCTGGGGTGGGGGGCCCACCGGCAGGGCTGCTCATTTGTAATGGGAATCAGGAAGGACGAAGGACACAAACCACAGGAGAGAAATGAAAGTCTGTGCTGAGAGGCACCTCGTGTGCTCAGTTCTACGAGGCGATGCTTATGAGCTCCTTGCCACAGAAAGAGTCCTGGGAGTCACAGGGAACTTGGAAAGCCTTTCTCATCACTGCAGCCCAGGCTGGAGATATTTTCAGAATGTATCCTCTGACACCGTTTACCTGTAATCCCTGTCTCAGTAGCCATTTACAGAGAAACACAAGGTGTGTGTGTGTGTGTGTGTGTGTGTGTGTGTGTGTGTGTGTGTGTGTGAAGTCCAGCGGTTGACAGTGGGTGTCTTCTTTATTTGCTCTTCCCCTTATTTTTGTTTCTGAGACAGAGTCTTTCACTGAAACCGGAGGTCATCAATTGGGCTAAACTTCCTGTGCAGTGAGCTCCAGGCATCTGCCTAGCTATGCCTCCCCAGTGCTGGAATTACAAGTGGATCCATTACATTGGACATTAGGGGCTTGAACTCACATCCTCATGCCTTGGTAGCAAGCATATGACTGACTGAGCCATCTCTCAAACCTATGGTTTATCTTTTTACAACCACACAATGAAAAACAATAGTGCAAAAAGCTCATTTAAGATGGTGGAGTCAAAAGCAACTAAGCTTTTCCATGACGAGGGAGGATTGATTAAACCATGTAAATGATGGCTTTAGGTTAACTCTGGATTCTTGTCGCTGGGAAGTCAAGGACCTCTGTTCCAGAGCTTCAGACCTGTTGGCCTCCCTAACTCTCTCATGTGGTTTGGGCAGCTCCTCATCAGCCTGCTTCAGCCATTTCTCTTCCTGCTGTCAATGTGCTCTGATGCTAATTTTCTGCCTTTCTGAATGGGCAGTTCTAATTAAGTACATCTAAAACTCGGGTGTCAGTTTTTCCTCCACAGGGAGAAGGTACCATTTTTGTGGCAAGCCTTTCTTTCCTGGAGGATCATGTCATTTACATTCAAGATGATGGCTGTGTTCAAGACAATTGTACTGCTGGGAGTCTGATTTCCAAATTGGCTTAATACTCCTCAATTGTGATTGAGTTAGAAGAGATGAACCAGTGATCTGGGATTTAAAACTCTTAGAAAGATACAGGGCTTGGGTGATTTTTTTCTGACCTGAGTTAATTTGCCTTGGTTAGTTTATATCATTACAACCACAGTATGGTCAAAAATAGTAGCTGCCCAGGCTATTGTTAAGTCAGGGGAAAAAAAGCTAAGTTAAAGAAAGACATGATCAAATATGTAATTTTCTTGCTCAACCATGGTATTCATGATGGAAATGAAAGGGAATGTGTACCCTCAATGTGTCAATCATGTAGCTTCCTGGTTCATGAGGGGAGGCATTGATTTCAAGTGTCATCATGGGGTGATGGATAGATGAATGCAGATGAACTCCCTCTGCCTCTGCTGATTACTTCTATAGCCAGTCAGCTGGACCCATGTTTTACATATTCAATTTAAAGCTCATGGTTAGTTAGGTCAACAGGAAGGTTCCATCCCATGAACTTTGGACCCCTGGATTTTTCTTTGCTTGTTCCAACCAATTCTGACTTTTGCAAAGGTCTCAAATTGGAGGTAATCTTGTGTGTCCTGTAGGCTCCCTCACATGGTTCAATGAGGACAAAACGTGGCAGCAAGCAAGGCGTTCTTAAGTGTAATGGACAGGGCATGTCGAAAGCAATAAACCGGAGTGTCGTACAGACTCCCAGTGGTCCTTGTATGAACAGAGTCAGAGCTTGGTCTGACGGCATTCCTGTGCATTTCCACATGAAGAAGAGAGACAGCAGCACACCAGGCTTTCTGTTCACTGAATATGAGAATTAAACAGCCAAACAGGTGTCCAGCATGACAGAGTGAATTTCAAGGAAGCATTGACAGTATCTGTTGCTTGGGAAGGGGAATTTACAGCTTAGAGAGTAATCAAGATGATAGCTATAAAAAAAAGCTGTCTAACATTTTAAACTCAGTCCCCTCCCACCAAGGATGCATTCTCTGTGCCAAATAAGAAAGAAATCCTACCACTGAGCTCTAGTTCCCAAGCTGAGGGCAGAGCAGCTGCTTTTCTCACACTTTCACTGTCCTGTGCCCCATCCTATGCCGCAGCCACAACAGCCTTCCTTCACTGTATTAAACAGATGCACTACGGTCTCTCTGCTGCTCTGATTGCTGTCATGTCAGCATCTTTGCCCTTACTCTCTGACAGCTTGTATTTCTTTAATCTTGAAAACATCACCTTAAATATTGTCTTCCAAGGAGGGTCTTGCCTGTTATCCTTTATACTTTCATGCTATGACGATAATATAACACAGTCCACAATTATTTTATATTCCTTACCTGGTTTTTGAGCTCTTGACCTTCTCTTCCCTCTCCTTCTTCTCCTTCCCCTTCCACACCCCTTCCTCCTGTCTCCCTACATCTCCCTCTCCCTTATTCTCTCTGAAAAGGAATTCTCCCTGTATTGCACATGCTGGCCTCAAATACCTAGGCCCAAGCCACCTCCTGCTTCAGCCTCATGAGTAGCTGCTCCTTGTCTCACCTACCTTTAAAAAACAAACAACCCCCAACCAAAAAACATCTAAAATGTAACGTTAGTGGACAAATTTTTATTGTTTATAAAATATTTACTCATTAGTGTGTATACGTATGTGTATATACCCATATTGCAGCATGCCTGTAAAGATCAGAAGAAAGATTTGTGTAGTTGGCTCTCTCCTTACACTTTACAAGGGTTTCAGGCTCAAACTTGGGTTGAAAGGCTTCCATGGCAAGCAATAGCCATCTCAAAAACCCCATTCTATTTTTTTTTTTCATTTCCATAAAACTGAGC
Organism: Peromyscus eremicus; assembly: GCF_949786415.1. Taxonomy (NCBI): domain Eukaryota; kingdom Metazoa; phylum Chordata; class Mammalia; order Rodentia; family Cricetidae; genus Peromyscus; species Peromyscus eremicus. The sequence goes on along the minus strand of NC_081420.1, from coordinate 52,795,323 downwards.
ATCATGTGAGAGGCACCACAGGCATTCAGTGGCTATCTGCTGAATGACTGACACTGCTCTTTTCACCTCATTCCTCTTGCATGCATGCCTCATGCCACTTGGAGATTCCATTGACTGCTGAAATGTGGTTTCAACACACCAAGAGGATAATCAGATACCTTCACTGCTCTACTGTCTCGGGATCCAGTCATTATTTTTTTCTAAATGTTTAGGATTAGACAAATGAGAGCAGGACATAGAGGAAGCAGCTGAATAACTACCGGGGGATAGCACAGAGGAAGACAGACCTCTGGGCTAGAGAGGGAACAGAAATGAAGAGCAGAAGGTGAGCTGTGCTTTCCCCACACTGTGCCTGCATCATCACTGGACCTTAACCTTCCTCTTCTCCTTTCCTCCTCCACCCTGCTCTCTCTCCGTTTGGACAGTGCCATATACAATATTTTACTCTTGGTATGCTTGCTTAAAACAAATAAATACACATCATATAAAAATTAAATGACATACACATATATAATTCAATATTTTTCTCACCTATCGGGGATAACTGCTGTTAGTGATTTGGTATACACAGTTTCAGGCAATTTTGTATTCATGTTTGAATTTTCCATTTTATCTTTGTTTTCTGCCTTTTTGTTATTTCCTATTCTCTACATTTTAGGTTTCACAGTCTGTTCTCCCAGTGTCTTCTGAAGTTGAATGCTTAACTCATCATCTTTCTAGATTTCTTTTTGTATATGAACATTTGAGGTCAAATGTCCTGTAATCAGAGCTTCTGCAGCAAACTGCATTTTTTCATGTTTTTGGGATGGTCCAGTCTGGGAATTTTCAATTCCATTATGATTTTCTTCTTCCACTGAGGAAATATTTGCAAGTGTTTTTCAAAGTATTATTTGGATTTGTTTTTAGATGTTTTGTGATTCATTCCTTAACTAGTCATATTTCAGTTTGAGAGTGTGATTGCTGTTCTTTGGTACCTGTTAACAGTCTGTGCCATTTTTTTTTTTACATGTGCTTAAACGCACAACTTTTGGCAAGCAGGTACACTTTCACCATCTCTATAGTTCCACTAGGTTTGGCTTTGTGCATCTGATGTTTCTAGTTGTACAAAAATCAGACTGGTTATAATTAGAATATTCAGCCTTACGTTGTTATATTAGTTACATTTCTTGTTTCGGTGACAAAAAAATACCTGACAAAAAAGTGATTTAAGAAGGAATGGTTTGGCCGGGCAGTGGTGGCGAACACCTTTAATCCCAGCACTCGGGAGGCAGAACCAGGTGTATCTCCGTGAGTTTGAGGCCAGATCGAGATCCAGGACAGGCACCAAACTACACAGAGAAAATCAAAACAAAAAAACAAAAAACGAAAACAGAAAAGAAAAGAAGAAGAAGAAGGAATGAGGAATGGTTTATTTGGCTTAAGTATGAGGAATTTATTCTGTCTTCATGTAAGGACATGTCAGCGGGAGGAGGAGATGCAGAGTTACACTGCATCCATAGTCAGGTGGTAGAGAATGATGAATCCTTGTTACTCAACCTGCTTGCTTCTTTTTATTCTGTCCAGGACCCCAGCCCATGGTATGGTGCCAGTCATGTGGGAGGATCTTCTCACCTCAGTTAACCTCATCTAGGTAATTCCTCAGAAACATACTCTGGGCTTGGCTCCTAAGTAAACTCCCGATCCCATAATCTGATAACCGAGATTAGCCATTGCAGTTATATACAGTAATCAACTTTCCATTACATACAGAAAAATAGAGCAAACTGGCTCTTCTTTCAAGGCTCTGTTCCAGTTATGTAACCACTTTGTAACAATGATTTACATGTTTTTATTTAGTGTGTATGAGTGGTTTGCCTGCATGTATTTAAGGGTGACATGTATGTGTCCCACTTGCGGAAGCCAGATGTGGGTGTTTAGATACCCTGGAACTTACATTACATATAGAGTTGTGAGCTGCTGTATTGATGTTGGGAACTGAATTCCAGTCCTGGAAAATCAGCAAGTGCTCTTCACCACTCAGACATCTTACCATGCCCCAACTACACAATCTTAAGTATATTATTTAATATTAGCTAGATGAGGTGACTCACACCTGAAATCCCAGTCCTCGAAAGGATAGTGTAGGAAGATCACCATGAGGTTAAAGCCAGGTTGGGCTACAAAGTAGTGAGTTCTAGGGTAGGCTGGGACACAGTGTAAGATCTAGTTCAATATTCTACTCTCCCTTATAAGAAATTTTAAGTTTATTCCTCACTGTCCCTGCTTCTTCATTATAGCATAGGGAAAAATAACAATATTAACACTCATGTTACCTTGAGAATTAAATGAGTTAACATATTAAAAATCATTCAGTGCCTAATCAGAAGTAGACATTTCAAGAGTATTATTTTCAAACCCATTATGATTGATGTTGTTGTCACTCACTGCTATTATTACTGCCAGCACTTTTGCTTCTATGACTCTACCATGACTTTGAAACATTAATGGTGCTTTTCATTGATGTTTTGTCTAATCAACAGACCTTTATTAGCTAGCTTATTTGGATTATTACTTACCTGGTAAGTATGTTTTGAGTCTCCTATGTCCAAACTTTAAACCTGCCTTTTAAAACATATATAGTATTATTTCTAAGTTATAATAAGTATAGGCTGCAAGGTTAAGACACCAAGTCATGACAACTTCAAAATTTCATAAGACAAATTTAGCCCACTTAGGACAACTGTGGGTAGTTGATGTGTGTGTGTGTGTGTGTGTGTGTGTGTGTGTGTGTGTGTGTACACATACATATTTTAACCAATATCTAGCTTCTCTTACATTCACGTTTCACTGAATGTGGATGCAGTTTCCTAATTCTAAAAGGAATGTGACAGGGACTTAGGATTCAGGATGCTGGGTTCAGGTCATGAGATGGGAAGGGACATCCAATCGCCAAATGAGTTTCGTACAAGTGGCTGGCCCAAGTAGCTCCAGTTGTCTTTATTTATACTTCACGAACAAGCATGTTATCCCCACCCTCCAGGATTAACCTCCCCAAAAAAGAAATATGTTTTCCCCAAACTTTTACATCAAAACAACTTTTAAAGCAAAACAATATTTAGCTTGGCTAAGTATTGAGCCACGTGCATCCTGTCTTTACAAAGCTAAAAGGTGATAAACATGGGCGCACATTCTCAAGAACAAAATGTTGTTCAAAACTTAACAATGCAGATTTACAGAAATAGGGGTGATTTGCTGCTTGCATACATTTAGTTTGTATTTCTCTAACTGTTCCCTTGTCCTACAAAAGGGTCCTGCATGCCTATGCCTCTCTATAAGAAATGTGAGAAGCATCAGCTCCCAAAGAATTTAATGGAGAAAAGAAATATTGGAGAAAAAAAATGGGGTTTCTGGGAACAATCACATATGCCCCAAGCATGACTGACAAAATAAAACTGTAAACCTCCAAGTGAATCATCACTATTATATCAGAAAGAAAAGAACATGCAGGTTGTGTGGGCTCAGCAGTATTCTGAGGTGTCCCAAGGTCCACTGGTCTTTGCCAAGTGAGAGACTACCTCCATGGGCTTTGTCTTGCAGAGACCCATTGGACAAGTGTTCATATGCTGATCTGAAACTAGGCAACATGGCTTCTAACAAGACTGTCCATCAGGGTAGAAGGTGGACGGATAGGAACTGTTGATAACCTTTATTGCCTCTATGGATTTTGAGTAATATGAGGGCCAAACAGTGGATGCTCATTCTGTGTTTGTTGAACCAAGTTCCCTGTAGCTCAGAATGGAGATGAATTCAGATTTAGAGTGAAAGAGGAAGAAAGGAATTCTAGATAAGCAGGAAAGAAATTAGCTTTGAGACATACTTCATAGTCATTTTGGTTTAGCTTGCTATTTTGTTTGCTAATTAAATGTATTAAAATTTTTTAAAGAAGTTGTGGGACGATATGCCACTTCTCAGAGAAATTCTATGGCTCACTAGACATTGAAAATAGAAACCTGCTTCATGCACTCCAGAGTGAATGAAAAGATGTAGCTGTACCTGCCTAAGAAGACTTCTAAGTTTAGGCCCATATGATGAAACTTCTGAGGCTGCCCAGACATTTTATAAATGATTGAAAATGTTAGTATGCTTTTCTTTATCCAGAAAATGTGATTTCATAGTGATATTTTAAATTATTTTCACAGTAGTGCCCCTCAAAATATCTTGTTCATTTGTGGCTTGAGCGCCACTGTAATAGTTACAAGGGCACTTACCACTTCGGAGTATTGGTTTTGGAGTAGTGATGTTTGAACGAAAAGTGTAATCAGTGTCTTGGTTAGGTTTGCTATCCTGTCTATCACATGGGCAAGAGAACTGACTTTGAACAGAAACAAGAAAATAAAATCTTACTAAAAAAGAAATGTTTTTAGTGATGATTATTAAATATAAAAGAAACTAAGTGATAAAAGTTGGCTGCTCAATAGAACGATTTCCTGGGGCTGGGGAGATGGCTCCATCAGAAAACTACTTGTTATGCGAGCATGTGGACCTGCATTCAGATCCCCGACACTCACAATAAAAAGCCAAGTACAGTTCCTGTGTCCGTAATCTCAGTGCTTGGGAGACAAAGGAATGAGGATCCTCGGGGCTTGCTGGCCGTGCAGTCTAGCCAAATTTAGTGAGAGATTTTGTCTCAAAAACCAAGATGGAGAGTGATTGAGAAGACAGGTAACTTTAACCCTTTGTCTCTACATGCATGCACACACATGTGCACATGCTCCCATAAGCACGCACTCATGAACATGTACATACACATGCACAGGATTCCATGTGGAATCAGTGAATCTTGTTGTTTACAATGTTCAAATCATTGCCTATTTAACCTGAAAGTTACCACTCACTCACCTTTTTCATTAGAATAGTAAATTAAAAGGTTCACGGAAACAGCCTAGTTGGGCTTACTTTAAGTCCCTTCTCAGAAATTGTGAAGATTACAGTGATATAGAAATCAATATTTTCAGCTACAGGGTCCCTAATGTCTGGCATATTTCCTCCTCCCCTTCCTTTTTGCTATGGCCGTCCAGATTCCATTCTCCATAATCCTTAAATCCCCAGCTTATTTCCATCACCATAGAAACACCTGCTGGTGTGATCAGTTTTGATCAGTTGCAGACTCACCTTTTGTGCCTGCTGCCAGCCAAGCTCTTCTCAGATTCAGCCACAGTGACTGAAGGGTCAAGGGTTAGGGGTAAGGGGTCAGGGGTGGAAGCTGCCTAAACAAAGCTCTCCCACTTTCAAATCTGCCTTTCTTCTCACAGAGAAATGAACCCCCATGCATTCTCTTCTCTTCAATTTGGAAATGCTTGTATGCTAAGATTCAGAGTCACTGCTGAAAAGCCTCACAGGAGTGTGGCAAGATCTCAGCATCTGTCTATCTACTACTTCTCTCTCCTTCCTTCTCACTTTCTGTTTTCAAAATGGAGCTTCACCTTACTCTTAAATTTTTTATTACAGTAAAAGGTACATAACAAAGAATTTGCCTTCTAAACCATTATAAAAATTTAATTTTTATATTCATTCATTCTCCCTCTCTCTCTCCCTCTCCTCCCTCTCCCTCTCCCTCTCCCTCCTCTCTCTCTCTCTCTCTCTCTCTCTCTCTCTCTCTCTCTCTCTCTCTCTCTCTCTCTCTCTTTCTCTGTGCATGCACACACATGCACGCCATTCCACCAGCAACTTAACCATGTTTAAATGTTGCTACAGATATTCACACTGTTCTGAAACAGATCTCCAGAATATTTCTCAGCTTGCAAAACTTAAGAGCTCAGCACATCAAACACCCTATTTTTGAGACAGGGACTCTAGCCCAGATTTCAACTTTTTAATGTACTCGGGGGTGACACTGAATTTCTGATCCTCCTCTCTCCACCTTCCCAGCATTGGTATTGTAGGCATGTTCCACCAGGTGTGTGTGGTGCTTGGGAATCTAACCCAGGACCTTGTGCACGCTCGTCAAGCACTCCCCTAGCTGAGCCACATCACCAGCCTTCACAACTCTACTTTCTGACTCCCTAATTTTGACAGCTCTAGGAAGTTCACGTGCCTGGAATCCTGCAGCATTTTCTTTTTTGTGAATGTTTTTCTGCTCATCTTGGTATTGTGAGGAATAATTCATATTGTAGCATTTCAGAATTTCCTTCCATCTTTCTTTTGTTTTCCGTGCTATGGCTAGAACCAGGGCTTTATGCATTCTGCCTGCTGTATTATTCTCCTACCACTGACCTATAGCCTAGCCCAGAGTTTCCTTCCCTAAAAAACTGCTAATTTTTTTTAGTAGCTAAATAATTGCTACTCTGTGCAAACCCCGCAGTCTGCTTATGTATTTGTGCATGGATATTTAGGTCACTTACCAGTTTAGCCTTTGTAGATAGTACTGTTGTGGGTCTGGGTATTCAGATATCTTTTTGAGGTCTTGCTTTGAAGTGTATTAGATTGGACCCATGAGTGCTGCTACTAGATCATATAGTCATTCACCATTTAAATATATGAGTAATTCATGATGATCTCCCACAGCAACTATACCATTTTATGTTCTTATCAACAGTACACAAAAGACCTAACTTGATGCTATGCATTTTTTTTTTTTTGCCTTCTTGTAGGCTGCCTCTTTTCCTTGTTCACAGTATCTTTTGAGGCACATGATTTGTAATTTCTCACAGTCCAATTTCTCTATTTATTTTTAAAAGAATTATTGCTCTGGTACTGGAGAGATAGCTTAGAGGTTAAGAACACTTATTGCTGTTTAAGAGGATCTAGGTTCAGTACCCAGCACCCACATGGTGGCTAACAACTGCCTGTAGCTCCAGTTCCAGGGGATCCAACCCTTCCACACCTCCTTGCCTCTGTTAGATCCTGAAGCATGTGGTCCTCCTAAACACATGTAGGCTCTTATGTATGCACATAAAAATACCAAATAAATGAATAATAAATATTAAATAATTAGATAAATCTTTGGAAAAAACCTTGCTGCCTTTACCTGTGGTGTCATTTCTCAGAATTTATCATCAGATACTAAGTCATGAAGATTTTGCCCTAGCTTTCTCCTAAGAACTTTGTAATTTTGGCTCTTTGTGTCATGTTGACTTACTTTTTTTTTTTTTTTTTAGCATGATATTATGTAAGGGACCATTTCTCTATTCAATAGTCATGGCATCTTTATTGGAAATCATTTGGCCACATATACAAGCATTTATTTCTGAGCCTTATATCTCACTCCATTGTTCAATATATCTGTCTCTATGCCAGTGTCACATTAATTTGATAATTCTAGTGAATTGAGACCCTAGATGAAGATTTGAAGTTGACTCCACTTGAGTTTTAGGATGAGTTTTCCTACTTCTACAAAAAAAGAAATTTTAGTGAGTCTTTGCTGTCTTAATGATAAACCTTCTAATCTATGGCCAGGAAAAGCGTACCCATTTATTTGCGTATTTTAAATATACTAGTCTCTTAAAGTATGTAGCAAATTTAATGTAGAGTTATAAACAAATGTTAAAATCACATCAGCTTTTAGATTTATTACATTTTCAACATATTAGTATTAAAGTCATATAGAAATATAAAATAAAGTTATTAACCATTATTACAAGAACGTCATAGTTACAATTTTCCTTAGTTATGATAGAAGGTAAATTAGGTATAGAGCTTTGAACTCATCAAGATAAAATAAACAATAGAGTATTTTCCTCTAATATGACAAACACAAATGAACTGTATATTATAAATTGTAATATAAATCTTACTTGATAATTATTCTTATTGTTCATAGTTTTATTATGTTAGGGTTAAAACCTTTCCTTTTTATTCAAACATAAAGAGGGATATGTTGTGGAATATTCCTTTACACTGTGTGAAGACATGTGGCTGTAATTATTTTAATAAAAAGCTAAATGGCCAGTAGCTAGGCAAGATTTTTTTGGCAGAGAGAATCTGTTAATTGCTTTTGGTATGATGGACACTTTTTTCTGTGTTAATTCTAGCAATCCATGAGCATGAGGAGTCTTTCTGTTTTCAGATATCTTTTTAAAATTTTTTATTCAAAATACTTGACATTTTTATAATACAAGTCTTTCACTTGCTTGGTTAGAATTACCACAAGCTATTTTATATTATTTTAGGCTAATGTGGAGGGTATTGTTTCCCTGATTTCTTTCTCTGTTTGTTTGTCATATGTATATAGGAAGGCTAGTGATTTTTTTTAGTTAATTTTATATATAGCCACTTTGCTGAAAGTGTTTATCAGCTATAGGAATTTTCTAGAAGAATTTTTAGGGTCACTTAAATAAACTTTATTATTATCTACAAATAATGATACTTGGACATCTTCCTTTTCAATTTGTATCATTTTGTACTCCTTCAATTGTCTTATTGCTCTAGCTAACACTTCAAGAATAGATGTGGAGATAGTGGACTTTTGAATAGATGTGGAGATAGTGGACAACCCTGTTTTGTTCCTGGTTTTAGTTTAAATGCTTTGACTTTCTCTATGCTTTAGTTTGATGTTGGCTATAGGATTGTTATAAATTCACTTTAATTATGTTGAGACATGTCCCTTGCATTCCTAATCTCTCCAGTATTTTTATCATGAAGGGATGTTGGATTTTGTTAAAGGTTTTTTTTTTTTTAGCATCTGATGAGAAAGTCATGTGATTTTTTCTTTTGGTTTATTTATATGATGGATTACATTTACTGATTTTCATATGTTGAACCATCCCTGTATCTCTTGGATGAAGCCTACTTGATCATGGTGGGTAATCTTCTTTATGTATTCTTGGATTTGATTTTCAAGTATTTTATTGAATATTATTATCTATGTTCATAAGAGAAATTGATCTGTAATTCTCTTCCTATGTTGGGCCTTTATGTGTTTTGGGCATCAGGGTAACTGTGACCTCATAGAGTGAATCGAGCCATGTTCCTTCTGTTTCTACTTTGTGGAGTATTGGTGTTAACTTTCATTGGAAAGTCTGGTAGAATTTTACCCTAAGACCATGTGGCCCAGGGCTTTTTGTGTTGGGAGACTTTTAATAACTGCTCCTATTTCTCTTGTAATTGTAAGTTAATTTAAATTGTATATCTGATCTTGATTTTACTTTGGTTAGTGGTACATTTTGAGGAATTTATACATTTCTTTTAGATTTTCTAGTTTGATGGAGTACAGTATCTTGAAAAATGCTCTCATTACTCTCAAATTCAAATTCTTTGAATTTCCTTGGTATCTGTTCTTATTCCCCTTTGTGTTTCTGATTCTGTTAACTTCAATATTCTCTTTGTGTCTTTGAATTAGTTTGGATAAGGGTTTGTCTATCTTGTTGATTTTCTCAAAGAACCAAGTCTTTGCTTCATTGATTCCTATTTTATTGATTTTAGTCCTTGGTTTGATTATTTCTTGTCACCTACTCCTACTGGGTGTGATTCTTTCTTTCTTTTTTCTAGAGCTTTTTGTTATGTTACTAGTATAAGATCTCTCCATTTTTTTTTAACGTAGGCATTTACTGCTATGAACTTGCCTCTTAGCACCGCTTTCCTTGTGTGCCATAAGTTTGGGTATATTGAAAATTCATCTTCATTGAATTCTAGAAAATCTTTAATTTTTTTCCGTATTTCTTTTCCATTCAGTAGAGAGTTGTTCAGTTTCCATGAGTTTGTAAGCTTTCTGTTGTTTCTTTTGTTGGTGATATCCAACTTTAATCCATGGTGGTCTGATAGGATGCAAGTTTTTTCAATTTTATTGTATCTGTTGAGACTTGCTTTGTGACCAAGTCTGTGGTCAATTTTGGAGAAAGTTCTATAAGGTGCATAGAAGAATGTATATTCTTTTGTGTTTGGGTAAAAATGTTCTTTAGATATCTGTTAGTTCCATTTGGTTTATAATGTCTTTTACTTCCAGTATTTCTCAGTTTAGTTTTTGTCTGGATGACCTGTCCATTGGTGAGAGTGGGGTATTGAAGTCTCTCACTACTAGTGGGTGAGGTTCAATATGTGATTTAAGCTGTAGTAGTGTTTCTTTTACAAATTTAGGTGCCCTTGTGTTTATATACATATATGAAGAATTGAAATGCCAAACCTGGTGGTGGTGGCACACACCTTTAATCCCAGCACTTGGGAGGTAGAGGCAGGCAGATTTCTGTGAGTTCAAGGCCAACTGGGTCTACAGAGCAAGTTCTAGGACAGGCTCCAAAGTTACACAGGAAACCCTGTCTCAACCTGCCTCCTCCAAAGTGTTGAAATGCCATCTTGGTGGATTTTCCTTTTGCTCAAATGTCGTGTTCTTTCCTATCTCTTTTGATTAGTTTAGGTTTAAAATCTATTTTGTTAGATATTAAAATAGCCATACCAGCTTGCTTTTTGGACCCATTTGCTTGGAATATCTTTTTCTAACCTTTTACCCTGAGATAATGTCTACCCTTGATTTTGAGGTGTTTTTTTTGGATGAAGCAGGAGAATGGATCCTGTTTTTGTATTATTCTTTAGTCTGTGTCTTTTGTTATTCTTAGGTTTGAGCTTTTCATAGTGTCCCAGAGTTCTTGGATGTTTAGTGATAGGAGTTTTTCAAATTTAACATTTTCTTTGATCAATGTATCATTTCTTCTATGGCATCTTCAATGCCTGATATTCTTTCTTTCATCTCTTATATTTGTTGTTGAAGCTTGCCTTTGTAATTACTGTTCAATTTTCTAAATGCTTTATTCCCAGAATTGCCTTTATGTTTTCTTTATTAATTCTATTTTCATTTTCAGGTCTTGAACAGTTTTATTTGTGTTTCCCTGGATTTCCCTAAGAGATTTATTAATTTCCTCTTTAAAGACCTCTATTATCTTTAGACAGGTGGTTTTAAAGTCTTTTTCTTGTGTTTCAGCTATGTTGGAATATTCATGTTGGCCTGCTGTGGAAGGATAGCTGGGCTATAGTGGAGACATATTGCCCTGACTGTTATTAACTGTTTTTTTCCACTGGGATCTAGTCTCCTGGGATTAGGATGATTATAGGTGCAGGTGCTGGTTTCTTGATTGGCCTTTTTTGGATGAGTCTTTTTTTCCTTGGCTACTGTTTCCTCTCTGGACTTTTGGAAAGTATGAAGGTTGTGCTGTTGCTTATTTTCCTGATCTGCTCATCTGATGTGTTCACAGGGAGCTTGGGTTAGCAAGTGGCGCCTGCTGGGTTTGGAGGGTGTTTCCCTGCCTGGCTCAGGTGGTATGTTCCCAGTGAATGCCTGCTGGTGTTGGAGGCTGGGATAATGGGATGACTTGGAGGAAGGGTCGGGAGAAGATCATTGTGATCCATTGGGGATGTGGTCAGAGAAGAAAGAGAGACAGCAGTAGCTTTTCTGCTACAGAGCTGGGGATGAGGCTGTGGGGATTGGATCTTAGCAGCAAAACGAATGGTGTGGGTCTCCATGCAGTCTACTTGTTTCCCTGAGGGGAGCAGTCCTTGTGTTAGCAGGAGGTGACTGCTGGGGATGGAGTCTGGGGCAAAGTAATGAGTTGAGGGAGGAAGGTTAGAAGGGGAAGATCTGTGGGATCCACAGGAGATGGGAGCAGAGGGTTCAGGAAGACTGCCACAAGTGTTCTGCTGCAGAGCTGGGGATGAAACTGCGGGATTGGATCTGGGATAAGAAATGAGAAGAGAAGGTTTATAGACAGCCTACTTGATTTTCTGGCATTCGTGGCCTGCGGGTTAACAAGGGTGCCTGCTGGGGTTGGTGGCTGAGATAAAGTAACCAGTGTAGCAGAAGGGAGATTAGGAGGGGAAGGTCTTTGGGATTCACAAAGGACGTGGGGACATGGAAGGAAGGCTGCAGCTGGTATTCTGTCACAAAGCTAGGGATGAGACTGGGGGATTGGGTTTGGAAGAGAAGAGAGAGACGTGAAGGTCTTCAGTTAGCTTACCTGTTTTCCTGTTCAGATCAGCTAGTGTGCTCCCAGGGAACGCCTGTTGATGTTGGAAACTGGATTAATGGGATGAGTTTTGGGAAGGAAGGTTGGGGGAGATCTTTGTGCTCTGTTGGACATAAGATCCATCAGCAGCTTTCCTGCTACAGTACTGGGTATGAGGCTAGGGGTTTGGATCTCAGGAGCAAAAGGAACGGTGTGGATCCACCTTCAGCCTACTTCTGGTCAGAGCTTTTGAATCCCATTGGAGCTGGAGTTACAGGTGGTTGTGAGGAGCCCAGTATGGCTTCAGAGAACTGAATCAGATCAAGCAAGAACAGCACATGCTCTTAACTCCTGAGCCATCTCTCCTGTCCTATACAAAATATCCCTCTGGTAAGTTTTCATTAAAGAGAAATAGTAAAATTTATTTATATCAAATAGATTGATTAGATAGCTTCTAAACAGTGAATATGTCATTATAGTTGGGAAATCGATGGCTATAATTGTTTTAAGTCTCATGGTCTGCTGCATTTTGCTTAGTTAATGGAAATTATCATGCAATTGCTCACATAGGCTGATAACATGGTCAAAACACCAACTCTACACATTGCTGCCTAGTGTTCCTCCTCTCCACAAATATGTCCTAATCTGTCTACATCAAATACCTGTGATCAGAATTTACAAGAGCAAGTAACTAAAATCACAAAACTAGTGAACTATTTATCTATTATCTATTTCTACTCACATAGTAAAGACAAAAACAAGTAATAAACATAATCAGACAATCAACAAACCAAACCAAATGAAAACAAAACCATAAACTAAACTGCACAGGATTTTCTTGTATCTAGTATCAGTTCTTGATTCTCAAATATTTATAACTGGCTTTTGCATAAAAAATAAACATTATTTCTATAATCTAGTACTTTGCAAAGTGGGTTCAATTTGCATTTTATTTATTTGTGTAACCTGATAAGCAAGGCTCCTCTGATGGCTAATATTGATTGCCAACTTGACAATGTCTAGATTCATTTGGAAGACCAACCTCTACACATGTCTGTGAGGATAGTTCTGTACTGAGTCAACTGAGATATGAGGATGTAGTCAGTACCATCCCATGGTCTGGGCCCCTTGACTGACTCAAAGGAACAAAGGAAACTGAGGCTCAGCATTCGCCTCTGACTCCTGATTGTGGACTCAGTAGAACCAGCGGCATCAAGTTCCCACCACCATGACTTCCCCTGAAGAATGGATTGTAGCTTGAATTATGAGCCAAAATAAACGTACTCTTTTAGTTGATTTTCTCAGGAATTTTGTTGAGGCAATGAGAAATGTAACTAACAGAACTTCTGTGTCCTTTTGTATTTTTCCAGTGAGCCTGCCTAACATTTCTCTCCTAAGTGTCCTAATGGGTGACAATAAATCATACAAAACATAGATTTTCAAATGTAGATATTACTTATGATGGAAAAAAGCCATTTACTTGTTATAGGAAACTTGAATAATTTATCAGATTTGATATTAGGGAATAGGACTCAAAACAATGAAAAAGTTTTTTCTTCACTTCTCTAAAGAGAAATAAAGAGAAGGCTGGACCAAGAGTCATCTGTAGGCATGGGCGGCTTGCAAGATAAGAAACAGAAGAATGGGCAATGTGTCCGTGGTGTAGTCACAGGATGGTGTGGCATGCAGCCTAGTTCTGTGTTTTTAAAGATCATTCTTAAGATCTAGTTGTCCAGATATTCTCTACCTGAAATGTTTGTGGGTCATAGAGATGTGCTCAAATTTCAGAAGACTGAAGACTTAAGCACTCACTCCTACTTATTCAGGCTTTCCTTGGACTGGGTAAGTATTTCAAATATTTCCCCTTTCTTTTAAAGATGGGAATTTAACTTGATGGTTTTTCCTGGATTCCAAGACAAAATAAGGACCAGTGAAAACTTCTACCATATGTCAAGGGAAATTATGCTCATTGGTTAAACAGTCTAGATTCTAAATGTAGTAGACTGATTATGCTCTTGTAGAGGAAGAAATGTACAGTCACTCCCAAGAGAGGCTAGTCACAAAACCAATTTAGAGGTTATAACATCAGATCAATATGTGTTGGAGATTCTTGCTGATAACGATTGAGACAAAGCTCCATGTTGGCCATTTAGGATTATTCCTATCCTGCTGTTTAAGTGGAAATTGATGGAAACTTGCTTTGGGGACTTCCTGGAGGTTCTGTGGCTTCCCCAACACCATCCCCTCCCAACCCGACTGGGCTAAAAAGGTGCTAAATGAAATGGCTGATGTTTGAAGCTAACACTACTCACTGAATTTCAAACACCCAATATGATACTGAAAATTACCTCAAGCTTTCACATGTCACAGACTGTACAAATACAAATTAGGCTGTAAATGCAGTCCAGCCATAATTAACACTATGATATGTTCAAATAATCTAGCTCTCTTCAGTAGAGTTTATTGAAGGAGATTATTATGAGCAATCGTTCACTAATCACTAGGTGACAATTGTTTCTCTTGCATCCATCCCTGCCTTGTCTGTGTTGTTGGATGCTGCTCCTGTGTTTTCAAAAAGGTGGTATTTTCCCCACACAGAGACAGCTCTTGCTGGAACTTCAATTGATGTCAACTTTTGCTCTCATAGTGATCATCTGCAAAGAGCCAAGCTTCACTGTGAATCAGAGGAGCAGAGAGAAATAAAACTGGATGGCTTTCAGTTCCAATCACATCTTGTTTGACTCCAATTCAGCCAATACGTTATTGAGGAAATAATGGATTTTTATCTGTGAAAGTGAAAAAGAAGGCTTAAGAATTTTCCAAATTTAAAAATGTTCTCCTTCTGCATTTTATGCTGAAAAAGGAAGGCTTTCTTTGATGGAAGGGTGAACGGTTAATTTTATTCTAATGTAAAAGAGTTCTTTCGAAGAAAGTCCACTTAGTATTTTATCCTGGAAAGAAGCTCTCACTTTCATGGAGGGTTTTAAGAGGAAAGTTGAGTCTGCATTCTGGGATGTGTGGCCTGAGAGCAAAGCTTGTCTCTGTGCCTCTTACTTGCTCATAAGCCCCAAAACTTGCCTGTGGATTACCCCGAAGCTCTACCTGTCTATCAGAACAGGTGCTCGCCAGTTTTCTCTGGGTTTCATGAGGGTGAGCACAGAAACCTTTAAATTCGAGTTGTTAAGTCTTCTCTCACCAAGATTAAGGCCTTTACTTAAGTCTTATTTCCAGATACTCATCCCCTTACCGGTAACAAGCCATTCTTCCCCATGTGCCCCAATCTTTCACTGTACTGCACCCAATCAAATAACTAACCAAGTCCATGTTTATTAATGCTACATTTAAACTCCTTCAGGTTTATTTGAACTCAGGCCAGTCACTGAACATGGCCTGTGAAACCAAGAAAAACCAGACATCCCAATTAACTTTCAGTGTCCTAGCAACTTTCAAAAATGGCCTTGTGATGGGGGAGGGATGGAATTAATATGGACCCACTGTTTTGAACATAATTGAAATCTGTTTTATTTTATTTTATTGTACAGGATCACAAAGGCCTATTTTCATGCAAAGTTATAATGCAGTTGGTACACATTTCCCATCACACTTTACCACCCTTCATCTTCTGCCCTTCTCGTCCCCCATCAGTCCCCTTTGTTATCTCCCCAGATTTGTTTCTACTTTCATGTCATCAGTATATATGTTACTTCACTCACCTGTGAAGTCTAAGACCAACATGAGAGAAAACATGAGATTTTTTTTTTTATTCTGAGACTACCTTAATTCACTTAATGTAATGATCTCAGTTGCATCCATTTTCCTAGAAGTGATACAGATTTATTCTTTGTTGTGCCTGACAAAACTTCATTGTGCGTTTAAACCAAAACTTCTTTGTCCATCTCTTTTTGTTAGATGTCTGGGTTAGCTAGGTGACTTAGCTATTGTGAATAGTTTGGCAACAGACATTGATGTTCAAGCATCTCTTTGACACATTGACTCTCAGTTTTGTGGGTATTTGTCTGGAAGTGCTATAGCTGGGTCATGTTGGGATCTTTTCTGCTGATTCCATTGTCTTCCTGGAGTATCAGTTGTGTTTCTGTCCAGTGGAGCCTCTTCAAGTTAACTTGTCTTTCCTGTTGGCCTGGCTTTTAGGATGTGTGATAAAACATTACAAATTGCTTTGGCCCTGCCTATCTTATCTTAGATCTAGAAGCATGTATTTCATAGATTTCTGGTTTATTGCCAGTGGAATTAATATTTATTGATTACTATGCTAGATATGGATGGGGCTATTGCTATGGAGTGCTAATGTATAACTTTCAGAACTACAGATATGCATTTTTGAGAGATAAAAGTGTTTACATATCCAATTCAAATTAAAGATTAGTAGCCTATTCCCTAATTTATTTGACTTTGTATTGCAGCTTCTAACATTTAGGGGAAAAAATAAACCTTCCCCCAAATGACATTAATGTAATTACTCATTTGCTTACCCTAACAGTAGTAGGGTAAGCTTTGGTATTGGTTCTACCAGCGGGGTACTGAATGCAGTTACATTTTCTTTTTGTTCTTTTATTACACTGGGCATTGTGCATCCAAAATATTGTGCTATGTCAATGGAAGTAATTTTTCCTGCCTTATGGTTAAAGCTTCTTACTTGAAATGCATCATCAATTTATTTCAATCTGTGTTTAATTTTAGAAGATGTTTTTAGGGTATATTATTCTGTGATTTGAATTGACCTTTGAAATATTTTTACGTTTTTACACTGAAAATTGTAAAATGAGGTATGTGAAAAAAGAAATCCAGTTTCTCCTTTTCATTCTTTTCTCCCTCTGTAGACCATTTTGGTGAGTTTTTCTCTGTGAAGTTTTTTTTTTTTCTTTCTTGTTCTTTCTCTTGGTCAAGAGTGTAAGAAAATTTTAAGCTGGAGTGTGTGTGTGTGTGTGTGTGTGTGTGTGTGTGTGTGTGCTCACATGTGATATATTTGTACTTGTGTGCATGTGCATCCACACGTATGTGGAAGTTAGAAGAGGATATTGAGTATACTGCTTTGTCTCTTTCCATTTTATTCCCTTAGAAGAGGGTCTCTCACTGAATTTAGAGCTGGGCCGGCAACCTGCAGGTTCTGGCAGTCCTCCTGTCTTCACTCCCTAGAGTTCTGGGGCTGCAGGTACAGACAACCAAGCAGGCATTGTTTTTTACTCTTGAACATTTGAACTCAGGTTCCTGTGCCTGCACAGCAGGTGTTCCTTAACTGCCAAGCGGAGCCATCCTTTCAGTCACACAGTGTAACGTTTTTGTGGCCAATGGAAGAATTCGGTGATGGTCAGCTGTCATTTGCAGGTTTTGGCTTCCCAAAGGTGCATGTATTATGGACTGTCTCCTGATCATAGTGAAAGAGCTATGTTTTCATTGGCACTCTTATCTCAGTGATCCACTATTTCTTTTCTTTTCTTTTTTTTTTTTCTTTTGCAATACAATTCAGTTCTACATTATCAGCCACGGATTCCCTTGTTCTCCCCCCTCCCTCCCCCCTCACCTTCCCCCTAGCCCACCCCCCATTCCCACCTCCTCCAGGGCAAATCCTCCCCCGAGGACTGAGATCAACCTGGTAGACTCAGTCCAGGCAGGTCCAGTCCCCTCCTCCCAGGCCGAGCCAAGTGACCCTGCATAGGCCCCAGGTTTCAAACAGCCAACTCATGCAATGAGCACAGGACCCAATCCCACTGCCTGGATGCCTCCCAAACAGATCAAGCCAATCAACTGTCTCACCCATTCAGAGGGCCTGATCCAGTTGGGGACCACTCAGCCATTGGTTCATAGTTCATGTGTTTCCATTCGTTTGGCTATTTGTCCCTGTGCTTTATCCCACCTTGGCCTCAACAATTCTCGCTCATATAAACCCTCCTCATTCTCGCTAATTGGACTCCCAGAGCTCCACCCGGGGCCTAGCCATGGATCTCTGCATCCAGATCCCTCAGTCGTTGGATGGGGTTTCTAGCACGACAATTAGGGTGTTTGGCCATCCCATCACCAGAGTAGGTCAGTTCGGGCTGTCTCTCGACCATTGCCAGCAGTCTGTTGTGGGGGCATCTTTGTGGATTTCTGTAGGCCTCTCTAGCACTTTGCTTCTTGTTACACTCTAAATGCAAACCTACATGATTTCTATGACAGGTAATGAGAAGGTGAATGTCTCCTGTACTGTTCTATATGTATATATATATCTGATAGGTAGAAGTAAGTAAGAGAGATCTACTATGAACCAAGTTCAAGCCTAAAACTCGGTCCTTTTTTGACAGTTGAGTTAACTTCAGCTCACCACTTTGGTTAATAAATCCTTTTCAACTCTTGACAGACGGCGAAAGCCATCGTTGCACTGCATAACAACCTTTGGTAATTGCGTTTTGTCTACCTGCAGTAAGTCTGCTCACTGGTACAGGAAAGACGGATAATACATGGCATTGCTTTCCGAGTCTTTCTGCAGGGCAAAGTGACCTTTTTTTTTTTAATGATTTCATAGTTAGATGACAGAATCACAAGAGCTGTTTATTTTCCTTTGTCCCCTCCATTTTATTCTCTTTTCTCTCAAAAGTAAGACACATGAATAGTATGTAGTTGTAATCAATAATTTTTTTGTGTGTGTGAAATAGTCAAACCCACTAATTTTGTACTCAGTCTCAGGTTCACCCTGAGCAGAAGAAGGAAGTTTCTGGAAGTCTGGTGTTACAATTCACTCACAAACACAGTGTCTACATTCTGCTTTATTACTTGCTGTCATCCTTATTTTTGTAATGTTGATCAAATCCCATGAATCCCAGCTGCTAATACAGTGTATAGCCAGAGGTTGCACAGTTTACTCATACTTTAATATTTTTTCCTGATTTTCTCTTATTAATTTTTCTTTTTGCTTGCTTCCTATTTTATTTTGCACATCACTGCCATGACTCCCATTTCTCTTCCATTACTTTGGAGTATGGTCTTGGAATTTATTTTGATGTTTTCGTTGTTTATTTTCTTTTGGAGACAATATTCCTTTCTCTTTTTCCCTTATTCTTCAGTTTCTTCATCTTATTTCTCATAGTGCAAACACAGAGGTTCTGTGATTGTTCGTTTCTGGTTAGACTGGGAAGTGGCTGTTGGTCGCTCTACTCGGTGTGATTCTTCTAAGTGAGAATAATCATACTGCACCAGCTCAACATTGTCTCAAGGTCTCTACTATCTGTAACTCAAGTCCAAGACCTTCAAACTTACCTGGGAGACTTTTTGGGCCTTTGCATTGCTGACTCCCATAAAGTCACCTCTCACTTCTTCCTGACATATCAAGAAATGGTCTGTGCCTTTATCTAATGATATAATTGACTGAGTGAAAAGAGAGGATGTGTAGAGAGACTTGATCACAGAGACTGGAAGCTACTCAAGTATTCAAATGGCTAATTGCAATGAACTACTTCTGAAGGTTGATGCTTGTGTCCCATTCAACCACAGATAGCAGTGACTTCATTGGGAGCAAATGAGTTCACTTAGGTGGAGTACATGAATGAGAGAGCTGAAGATTGTCATCTTTGGGGGAAAATAACACTTATGTGGAAAGCAAACTCTTCACGAAGGAGATTGATCATAACTCTGGATTGAAGCAGAGACCACTGGGACTTATGCAGAAAGGATAGGGCAGAGAGCAGAACGAGGAGTTTGAGATGCAACAATGTTCTAGGTACACAGACATGAGAGGAAAGGCAGAAAGACAACCAGGCTTCAGGATTTTGCAGCTTAGAGAACAGTTTACTGGGAGCAGAGAAAGATGAGAATTGGATGCATCCAATATTAAGCAGGCTAATGGAAAGAGAGAGTACATTTTCCAAGTGGAGATATTGAAGTAATTTCAAGGATACTGAAGCAGCACGTGTGTATGAGGCTACTTTGGCCAGGTTTCAGCAGTCTTCCCATAAGCAAACATGCTTTTAGACTTAACCTGTCTTCACACAGTGACCAACCCTCCAATTTGAAACAGCTGCCTTGAAAGCCAATATTGTCATTACAAACGACTGTGGCCATTTTCCTGCTATTTGTACTTTGGAAATGGGTTTTCTTATTGTGTTTCATGATCCTGTCTCTGATGTGTACTGAAGGCATCTTAGTAGATGGTTAGGTAAGGACAGAAACAGGCACAAACATGAAGACTCTAGCTGTAAAGGCCTGTGAATGGTCACCTGGGAACTCTTTTAGATGCTCAAACCAATGCTTACTAACCAATTTAATAAGGGCCATATTGAGATTCCATTTTTTCCTGTTGTTTTATTTCTCCAGACTTTACGGGGGCTAGTCCATCTTATTTAGCTAATAAGTGTGCTTTAATGCCATCTTTTGAATAAAATGAATAGATTGGGTTGATAAAAAACTGTTTTAAAATATTTTCCTATTGTAATCATCTACGTTTTGGTAATAGACTTAACTTTAAAAATGAAGTCATAGAAAATGTGATTAGAACTCACAATAATTAAAGATATGAAGGATGGCACAGTGGGTTATCAGGGACAACATAATATATTCAAGCCTAGAATTTGACAGCTATCAGGTATTAGGTTAAATTTATCATTTAAATTCTATGAATCTCCTTATTCTTCTCTCACAAAATAATGTTTATGGTAGTTATGGTTCTTCTAAGTGACCTGATATATATGCATATATGTGCATAAACACACACACGTGTGGGGAATAAGAAACAATGTTGCTTGAATTTACTAGACTAGGTCAGTAAATCTTGGGTTGCAAAACTTAGAAGACACCTTATTCACTATGAAAGATAGTTATTTAGGATTCAAAACAAATTACAGCACTAACTTACAAAGTGATAACCATTGGATCTCGTTATTCCCACATTATCATATATTTCCCCTTTCCTCTGGTACCCACTAAAGTAATAACAAAGAATTAAAAATCTTCAATTCCTTAAGGTCAGACAGAATGTGGCATTAACAGGTGCCAGCTTATCTGATAGAGAGGAGGGAACTGTGCTTAAAAAGAGAGGAAATACGTTATCCAAAGTCCCTGCACACTAGAAAGGCAGAAGGAAATTCAAGTAACTCAGTAGAATAACTCTAGGTTCCATGAAAAAGTCAGTCTTTAAAGAAGTTAAAATAGATTCTCTGTACTGATGTATGACTAGGAAGAGTAGGAGAGAAGGTAAATGAAAATTTGTGTGAAAAATAATAAGACCTTCCCAGGTCCATACTGGAATGTTGGCTGGCTTGATCTTTTAAAGGTCCTGTGCAGGCAGGCACCCAGAGCTGCTATGAGTTCATGAGTTCAGTGAGTCCTGTTATGATCAGAAGACATGGTTTGCTCTGGACCTTGTCAGCCTCTGGCTCCTCTGGCTCCTCTGGCTCTGATAGTCTTTCTGTATCTTCTTTCATGATGGTCCCTGAGTCTTAGTGAGGAGTGTGATGTGATATATACATCCCATTTGAAGCTGAGTCTTCCTCAGTCACTGTCCCCCACCTGCCCCTCGAACAGTTTTGAGTTTAGATGTTAACTATCATCAACACACACACACAAAACAAACAAACAACTTCTCTGATGAGGTTTGAGATCTTCACTAATCTATGGCCTAGAGATATAAATTTAGAGGGCAGTTTTATACTATCTCCATTTAGCAGAATGACAGTTGTAGGGATAGCCCTAAAACTTTTATGCTCACAGAAATGTGATGAACAAAATACTTTAAGATAAAATTTCAGAATATAAAAAAATATGTCTTAGGAATTTTAAATTTGATAGAAAAAGAAAAAGAATCCTAACAGAGAGAAAGGTGTCTCTGACATAGCAAACCAAAGTGATTAAAAGTAGAAAAATTCATTAAAATTGGAGTCACAATGAAGAAGTTCAAAACCAACTAATGAAGGTTTCAGGAAGCATGTCCCCAAGGAAAGAAACAGAAATGAAATTAATAAAACAATACAGGAGTCTAACAGAAACATGTGCTTTAAAACTGAAAGGGCCAACTGATTGCTGGGTACACTAAAAATAAAAGAAAACCCATCAAATAAAGGTACATCATTATACAAATCTGGAACATCTATAGTGAACAAATTAGCCTCAAGCTTCAAGGGAGATAGCATAGTCAGAGGTTAGTAAATGCCCCACACGGAGCATTGGGAGACACTGTAGTCTCCCAGAATCAATTCTGAATTCATGAATTAGAGAAGAATCTGCTTCAGTTTCTCTAAAGCCCAGTCTTTGTGTCTCCTGGATAACCCAAGGTTACATTGGTAAGTTGCTTTAATTTTCTTCTACCTACCCATTGTGTAGAAACTTTGATTGTTCATTTTATTTTAATAACAAATCTGGCTAAGTGGCAGAGGGGTAGAAGGGTACCCAATTTTGATCTCAGGAACTCACAAGGTAGGAGTGAATCGGTTCCTGCAAGTTGTCCTTTGACTCCCATACACATGCTGGGATTGATACACACACACACACACACACACACACACACACACACACACACACACTATACTGTAAAAATATAAAAGATATCTGAATCTCAAAAATCACCATCTAAGCATGTAAAATAGATAAAATAATTATTATATTGCAAAGATGAATCACTTTACTTCTGGATCCTTTTACATTTTCTTAGGAAGCTGCCTGAGTGTTTGTTTCAGAAATCATAGACATCAGTAAAACACTTGGAAAAGGTGGATCTCTCTCATAACTTCAGTAGTACTCACTCCTAGGATAAGAACAGCAAGGCTTCCTGGGAGTGCAGGAAACCCCTTGTGGAGAAGGAAGAAACCAAACCAGGAACTGATCAATTATCTAGTATACCTGACTATCTGGGATAATATTCAAAAACTAAGAATATGTTCCCAGGAGCTATAGAAAACAGAATAAAGATAGTGATTAAAATCAGTATACAAATGTCATGCACATGCAAATATAATCACAGGCCATTGTCTTTGCTACAATGATAAAAATCCAGATGATTAAAATAATGCAAACAAGGAATACTTTTGTAAGCAAAAAATATAACCTAACTGTAGAAGATATGGAGAAGGAGATAGTGGGCATCAAAGAGTTTTGTTTTTTGTTTCATTATAGAAACTGATCAGTAAGCATTAAAATGGAAAAATCAAGTCAAACAGTATACCTGATTCAAAATTAATGAGAAAGGGGGTGGGTACTGAGAACTTACTGCATATGTGTGTATATGTGTGTAAATCAGAGGACAAATTTGAAGACCTGGTTCTCTTCTTCCACTATGAGTTCCAGGGAAAAACTCAGGTCCCATATTTTCATGGGAGGCACTTTTACCCCTGGAGTCATCTTGCAGACCTAAAAATATTTAACTAATTTTTTTTCTGTGTGTATGAGTGGTACAGATGTATATGTGCATATGTATGTGTGTGCTCACTTCTGTAAATGTGTGTGGAGGCCAGAGTCTGATATGGGGGTGGGTGGGTGGGTGGTTTCTCTATTGATCTCCACATTAGAATATTTGGAGATGGGGTCTCTCACTGAACCTGAAGTTCATGGCTGGCCAATGATCTGCCTGTCGGACTGAGCTGTCTCTCTAAAAACATTTGTAATAATTTTGACATGAAACAAAGTATTACAGTGTCAAAGTTTCCACTTGTGACAATATGCCAGAGCTCAAATTGTTTTGAACTTCACAGAATTTTGGATTTAAAGTTTTTGAATTAGGGATGCTCAAACCTATGGATGTACATTTCAGATGTATCTTTGCATTCATGAATGGAGTACATACACATTACTTTAGTAAATTTTAGTGTTATTTTAGGAAGATATGTATGGAGGTCATGAATAATTATTAACTACTTTTTCATTTGATGGTAATTAAATCAATGTTACAAAAGGCAGATTTCAATTATCATGATTTAATTTGAAGACAACTTGACAGGGAATATAGGAGAATATAGTCTGAAAAATAAAACCACATCACTAGTCCATGTATTTTCCTCTCAATTGGGAGCACTGACTTCTGAAAGCCAGGTTACCCTGATTAACCTTTATGTGTTGCACAGCAACCATATTATGCACAGGGCAATTTGTGAAGCAAGCAGTGTACTATAGTGGACTTTCCACTGGGCATGCTCTCTATTCATACAATTATAGCCAGTGAGTGTTCTTACAGAGAGGCAGGGGTAAGAGAAGACAAGAGAAGACACTGATGTGCTTGGTTAATTTACCAGTTACTTAACTGGGACTTTGCTCTAGGAAGGGACCATAATGACTGTTTGTATCAGATTTTTTTTTTTCAATCTCATTGGTGCTTTTGACGTACACTGTTACTTTCTTGTTGCTTTGTTTGTAGACTGGGTTTTATGATGTAGGTCAGGCCTATCTGGGATTCGGTACGTAGATAAAGCTGGCCTGAACTCACTATCCTCCTGCCTCAGCCTTCTGAGTGCTGAGGTTGCAGATGTGTATACCATGCCTAGCCATCACTGGTATCTCTTTTATTTTTAAAATTATGTTATTTTGTTTTTCTTTATTCTTGAGATTTTCACACATGACTATATATATTATGATAACATCTATCCCTCATCTCCCCTCCAGGATTCCTCATATCCTTCCCAACACATACATCCCTCCCAACTTCACGTCTATCCATCTCTCTGTTACCTATCCATCTATCTATCATCTGCCTGTCTGTCTGTCTGTCTGTCTCTCCTACTGAGTTCAGTATGAGCTGCCCTTATGTGCATTTCTGAGACAGGGTCTTATATAGCACAGACTGACCTCAAACTGACAATAAAGCTGAGGTTTCTGATCCTCATTCCACTTCCTGAGTTTTAGAATTATAGATATGCACAAAAGGTTAAATTACTATCACTTTTAAAAGTGTCTTTTTTTCTTTAAACATCTGGAGAAGCTGATAAATTTCATCTAATTCATTTTTTAAATAAATTGACATTTTAAACACCCATAGAAACCTATACTCCCCAGGTTCTTGATTCTTTAGAATGTCTACCATCAATTGGAATTGTAATCTGTGTCAATGTTCTATTTTGCTTAACATGCATATATCAGAAAAAATGATCCAGTGATTTAATTAATTCTGATTTATATTAGAAGACAAGTTTCCAATGGTGACTTTGATAAGCTTTCAACATACCCAGGGGAAAAGCCCAAGAACAGGTTCCACTCTGAGCCGTGCTTGCTCTCCAGTGATTGTCTGGGAGGCATTGTCTCTCTCACAAGGAGGCTGATTCCCAGCATTGCTAGAATTCCCTTCAGTGTCCTCACAACTGACTTGCCTCTCTCTTGTTTTGATTTTTGTCAATAAAGAAAAGATGTTAAAAGATGCTTTTAATGGTTGTGATTAGCTAATAATAGGTTCTGTTCATAACAGAATTGGTCCTGCAAAGGGGGTGACCTCTTTTATCATCCTCACTGTGCTCTGTGCTGCAGCAGCGGCTTCATTTGCTACTCCAGCTTGCTTCTCTAGGAAAGGTAATTACAGTTAGAATTAAACTCTATGGACTGTGTCCTGATGCCTCTCTTCTGTATGGCGTGGAGGGGAGGATAACTCCTATGCATTCTCCTTGTTTAGAAGATTCATGTTTATCTAATGTGAAGTCAATATTATTGTCCGGGAAGAGTTAGGGGATTGCTAACGATCTAACAGGGAGTGCTCCTGAGTGCCCTGGCCCACGCTCCAGTGACTCAGAAACCACTTAGCACACTCAGAGGCCCATCTCCCTTCACACCTCAGTACAGCCCATCATGCACCTCATCTGAAAATGATCTGCAGTAAAATATCTCACAGTTTTAATGACGGGTGGAGTCGAGACACACAGGGAAAGACAAGCATCACCAACCTCTCCATAAAGCCCAGAGTCACTGACTGTCCAAACCTGTAGGAGGGGAGCAAAGGGTGCTAGGGAATTCACTCTTTTCTAGGAACAAATTGAAGCTGGCTGACATCCCACAGAATCCCAGGTCTTTAATACACTCAAGGGCTCTTTCCTCTAAACTCTATGTTAAGAAAGGTAATATAGTATAATACTAATTTTATATTGAAGCCAGGAAATGATAAGGGACTTAGTAATTTTTTATGCATATTGTATTTAGCAATCCAGAGAAATAGAACAGGATGCTTATAGAAATACATAAGCATATATTACAGCATTTGATAACTTACATATAAAGAGTGGCTTATTTGATTATGAAACAGAGAATTCCCAAGATCTGTTCTGTCACCTATATGCAAGTGATCCTGGAGAAAGCTGATGCTGTTTCTTTTTAAGTTCAAAGGCTGGAAAAATACCATAGTAGGCTTTGTGCTCTACAGCTACCATGTTCAAGAATTCTCTTTTAGGTCAAGGTTGGTCTTGAAGTCTTTCCAGGCTTCCAACCAATCAGATGATGCCCACCCATTCTGTTGATGACAGTGCTTTACTCACTCAACTGATTCAAGTACCAATCTCATTCAAAAACATCGTCACAGTAACACACAGAGAAATATTTAACAAAATATGTGGGTGCTATGCGAGCCTGTCAGATGGACCTATAGAATAAACTATCTCAGGCTAGCAGATGGTTCAGTAGGTAAAGGCACTTGCCTCCAAACCTAACCAACTGATGGCTGACTTTTACAAGTTGTCTTTTGGTCTCCACAGATGGTCATGTCAGGCATGTATACACACACACACACACACACACACACACACTAAAAAGTTAACCATTACATATATGCATATAGGCACTGTACATATATATGCATACAGAGCTGATTTGCAGACATAAGGGAAGATGCTGGTAGACAGATTTGGAAGAATAGTTATAGAAGAACAGTAGTGGAAAACGTGGTACTCTAAGTAGAAAACCAATCCTCTTAACAAATAAAGGAGAAAAGATAGTAGGTTCAGAAAATGCTGGCTGTGGGAAAGGGGTTTCACAGGGACTTTCCAGGAAAGAATAAAGAAAATGAGAAGAAAGAATTCTTTGGGATAAGAAAAGAGTGTTTGATAGATCAGACACAAACAAATTCCTTCCCTGTGGCCTCTGTGCCCTGAGTGAATGAGTCCCAACAGCTTCTTTGAATTCTGTTGCTGCTCTGCATGTCCTGCAAAGGGGCTAGCTCAGCTCTCTCCCTGGCCAACCCTCCCCACTGTCTGTCTGCACATTTTACATTAATCATACACGCATGGCACTTCCTGTTTAATCGCTTGGCAATTATCTGGTTTATATCTTCTGTTTTCATCTCCTAAACAAGATTTGCCTCATCAGATCTTAAAATTGCATTTGACATGGTGACGAATAGTTGAATTATTTGTTCCCTACAAATGTAATTATTTACCATGTAATTTTCAGGAAGACACAGCTTCAGAGTGTTCATATAAGATTCAGTGTGCAATTACCAGACTTGCCACTGTCCTGCTTCACAGCTGAAATGATTGCAAGGCCAGTCATCAGGAAGATACCAAGGGAGTTGCAGTCCACCACAGGAGACAGCCCTGTGAGCTCAAGGTGGCATCCTGTGAGTTGTTGCTCAACTTGCATAATTTCTGGGGAAATCACTTAATTTCTCTTTGTGTCAGTCTTCTCATCCAGAACATGAAGCAACAAAAGAGAAGGAAGGCTGTGGTGAAGAACTGGAATGAACAGAGGAGAATTTGAGTAAATGCAAGTACCCATGTTAAAAAATAATTTGCTGTTTTTGTCTAATATCCCTTTAGCTCAGAGGCGAGAAGAGTCAGGATTCTTTTGCAGGTTGCTAAGTTGGAAGACCTGACTGCAGGCACTCTCCTAAAAATACAAGGAGTCTAGATTAAGATGACCTTGTCTTTGGGCCTGGGAGATGTGCTCTTGAGCTACCAAGAAAGTGGCTTGGAGATTTCTTACACGCAGAGGTGGACTAGGTGGAGAAAACATGGTGCTGAAGGACAGAATCATTTTGCAAGTACAGAGTAGAACTTAACAAAGAGATGTAAGCAGTTTTATCTTAAACTTACAAGAAAGAAAACATGGGCAATGATAATTGCTCAAAGAATGTCAGTGCTGTCATTTAGTAAATCAGCACCAATGGGACACTGGGTAAGTAACACCAGAGTTCCTGCTTGGTCTCCATCTTGTCTTATATTTGATTATATATGAATTTCCTCCAAGGTCTGTTTAAGTGTGGTAGACATATGTGAACATGACTGACATGAAAAATATGCAAGGTAGCCAGACTTCAAGTAAGTATCTCATAAATGCCTGGGTCCTCACCTGATTCTATTGTTTACTAACTCCCTAACTATTGGACAATTGAATCTCCCAAAGGTTTATGTGTCCACTTAAAAATATTTTACTAATAAAAGAATTATTGTCTAAAGAGGATATTGCAGAATCCAAGACATTGAATATTCCCAATTATTTTACTTTTACCACTTTAATCCTGTAACATTTCTTAAAAGATTTTTAAAATTATGTTTTTATATATATGAGCACTCTATCTGCATGTACACCTGCACACTAGAAGAGGGCATCGGATCCTATTATAGACGGTTGTGAGCCACTAGGCAGTTGCTGGGAACTGAACTCATAATCTCTGGAAGAGCAGCTGGTGCTCTTAACTGCTGAGCGCCCCCCCCCCCCCCAGTCCTGAGCTTAATGTACTATAGGAAGATTTTACAACAGTTTTGGGCATTGGACAGGAAGAGGAGAGGTTGGACTTGTTGGATTGGTTTGGAATTTAAATTTTAAATTTCCTTTAACTTAGTTAAGGTGCAACATACAAACGACTGGTTGGCTAAACAATTTATCCCAAAATAAAGATATTTAGCCTGCTTTCTCTGGTTATTCCTTTCCCCAAGCCTCATTATTTCTTGTTCAGTCCTCAAAACTAAAATTCATCTAACCTTATTGGGTACAGGATTCGGTTTTACATCGTAAAAACATAGTGAAGACATGTTTTACAACAACTTGTATATAACTAACACAACTATACATCTGAAAGTAGGTATGTATGCTGGCTAGTCTTATGTCAACTTGACACACAAACTAGAGTTATCTGAAAGGAGGGAACCTCAGTTGAGAAGATGCCTCCATAAGATCTGGCTATAAGGCATTTTTAAAATTAATCATTGATGGAGGAGGGCCCAGCCCATTGTGTGTGATTCCATCCTTGAGCTGGTGGTTCTGGGTTCTATAAGAAACCTGGCTGAGCAAGCCAGGGGAAGCAAGCCAGTAAGCAGCACTCCTCCACAGCCTCTGCATCAGCTTCTGCCTCCAGGATCCTACTCTGTTTGAGTTCCTGTCCTGACTTCCTTCAATGATGAATAGTGCTGTGGAAGTGTGAGCTGAATAAATCCTTTCCTCCCCAACTTGCTCTTTGGTCAAGGTGTTTTGCTGCAACAATAGAAACCCTAAGACAATATGGGATATGGATATATATATATAAAACATATGAAAGATGGATATATATGTAGGTATATATGTTTATTTATAGTATATGTATGCATGAGTTTATTTATTTATCGTCACTCACCTTGCTTTTTGAGATGGTGTTTCATTGGCCAGGAGCTCACAGATTAGATTTTTTATCTGCTGAGCCCCAGGAATCTACCTTTCTCTGCCACTATGTTGGGCCTTTTAAATGTGGATTCTGGGGATTGAACTTGGATCTTCATGTTATAAAACAAGCACTTTATTGACTGAGCTGTCTCCTCTTCCCCAGTATGACTGCTTTGCTAAGTTACATAATGACTTCTCCATGCTAATCCCATGGCCTGACCCATCTTTTGTCTTAGAAAGACCACAATATTTAATGTAGTTGGTGTCTTTCCTCTCTGGCCTTGACGTTCAGGAGTTATCTCCTAGCATTTCTATTTGGGTAATTTCCCTTCTTTCTCTTCAGTGCCTCCTTGACCTCTAGATTTGGGGCACCCAGTCTTTGAACTAGTCTTTGAACTCTTCTTACCTGTATTGAGTCATTTAAGGATTTCATTCAGGCTATGGAATTTCATCACAAGTTACAAATATCAAATATACAGGTGACTTCAGTTTGTTTATGGCCCAAGTTCTCTTCTGAGCAGCTCTCTGAACCTTCATTTGGGAAAGCGGTGGACATCTCAAACCCAGCACTTGCTAAATGGACTTTCTGATCACTGGTCTCTCTTCCTCCACTGTTAGAAAAAGAAGTAGCCATTTCATCCCTAAGGCATATATGTATATCAGCATCTTAAACTCCTTTTGAACATCTTAAGAGCTCCTGTTGGTTGTTCCTAAAAGAGATACATAAAGCTGTTTCCTTTCCATACAGAACTTTATCACACTTAGTCAATCCATATTATTCCCTCACGTCAGTTTTTGCATTTTTCCAAAAGGCACCCAAATTACCAGTGTTTCAGTTATTCTAAGCACCAGATTCATAGAACCTTTAAACCATAGGACTCCTGAAGCACTTTGCTGACCCCACTCTTTCAACTCACTTACTCCCCTTGCTCCTTGTATCTCCCTTTCCTTAAGGTTTTGACAACCAGTCCTTCCACTGAGGATGCCCTTTCGAATTATCTTCATGGCATGTTGCTTATTCTCTTTCAAGCTTTAGCTCAATTCTTAGATGTTCCCATGAGACTTTCCCTGGCATTCTGCTGTTAGAAGTAGGCAGTGCATTTACTGTGTTCTTATGAGGCCTGGTATAACACCAGGCTCAAACCAGGAGCTTAATGTTTTCTTCTGCATGGAATAAACAAAAGCTAAAGAATGAAATCAACATCAATCACTGTGTGAACGTTTTGTTGGAGTGTAAAAGGCTAAAAGACTCAGTCCTTAGGTTCTAGGCATCAAGTCCCACACTGGCCTTCTGGTTTTCCTTCTCACAGTAGCCAGGGCAAACGCCCAGTCTTCCTACAATTTGCTCAAGGGGCTCCATCAGGTGGAGTGGAAGAGAATCTTCATGCCTTTTATGAAATTTTATATTAAAAAAACCCACTCACAATGTGATGAGAAATTTAAAGTAAAGAAGGTGTGCGGACTACACTGTTTCTTCTCATTGTGTTTACCCAGGAAATGTCTGTGGAGCGTGGGAGTTTTCTTCACTCTTCTGTTTGTACATACACATTTCCTCTCTGTGGAAATAGTTGTTCTGGACAAAAGAATTATGATTAGAGAATAGTTTATCAGTTTGTTTGTTGAGATGCAATATTGAATCTAGTAAAGAAATATACAGACATATATAATAAGGAAAAACATATATTCATAAAATATATATTCATCTAAAAAGATTTATATGAATGTTATTTATATGTGCATGTGCATGCGCACACACTCACACACACACACACGTGTGTGTGTGTGTGTGTGTGTGTGTGTGTGTGTGTGTGTGTGTATGTAGGTGCCCACAGCCCACATCAGCCACAAGACAGTGTTGGATCTGCTGGAGATGGAATTGGGTCCCTGGAGTGGTTGTGATATGCTGGACATTGGTGCTGGGAACTGAACTTGAATCTACTGTAAGAACAGCAATTGCTCTTAAGCATGGAATCCAGGAAAGAAAACCAGAGAGAAGAGGGTCAGAAGCAGAGATACTACCCAAAGAAATATCCCCGATAACCCTCATTTTCATCAGTTTTCTATAGCTTATCAAATTGTGAGCCATCTCTCCAGTCCCTGTATGCTCACACTGCAAAGCCTCAGGTAGTAAAGGAACAATGCAGACTCTTCCTCTTTGAATTTGTATAGTCTTCCACATCACTTTCCAGAAACACATCTTTTATTTCACCAGCAGCTGTAACTGTACTACACGTTTGATTTTTAACAATGTCACATTCAGAAAGACAAAGTCTTCAAACATATTATATTTGGCTAGCAAACATAAAAGGCTGTGAGATAGCATATAATGCAAACTATTTTCAAATTGGATTTAGGAATTAGAGTGACAGAGGGAATGGATTCTAGGTTTGAAGAACAAACATTGAATGTGGCTTGTTCATTGTTGGCCAAGCTGATTAGATTAAATGCCATATTTTAATGCACAGTTTAAATATTGGGCTTCAGCTTTATTCTTTTGATTAAAGTTGTTTGCTTGGCTGTGATGATTAAATATGGGTTAATAAATATAACCTTTGCTTAATCTATTGTAACCAACCAAATTTTTTTGTCTCCTAGACTGAGAAAAGAAACGGTAATGAAGAGCTATGGAAAAGGACTGTTAAAGCTGAGTGATGTGGGAATATGGTCATCTCATCATATCCAGGAAGCAAAACGAGAGAGAAAGGACTAAGGAAAGTTTTGGTTTCTAATCGAATACTGCAAATGGCCCATTCTTTTCTACTATGTTCGCATCTTAAGCTCCCATCAGATCCCTGTAGCCTATCAAATTATGAACCTATCCATAAATGGATCCATCAAGAAGATCAGAACTATCATGATGCAGCCACTTCCCAAAAGCCCCATTGTGGAATTGGCTGCACTGCAGGCCAAGTCTTCACACATGCCCCTTTGGGTGATATTCCAAATGCTAACCCTAGCAATTTTTTTAAACCTTTGAATTTCATCTTTGATCGTTTTCAGGTAAACTAGAATGCATATTTTACTTATAAGTGAAATAAACCCACCTCAGAAGGCTCCACAAAGTTCGCAGTTCATTTAGCAGTTATAAAAAGAAAGAAAGAGAAGAAGACAGAGACTGGAGTTGATGCTTTTGGCATCAACTCTAGGAACTACCCACATCGCTTCTGTGTTTAAACAACACATACGAAAAGATTCTGGGTCCATAAAATAAAATTATTGATTTTTAGAGAATGAGATAAAATGGGAAAATAATGGAAGTTGAAACAATAGCACTCATCTAGAGAAATCCAATGTCCCCTCATATTTTAGCTATTATCTCTCCCATCCTCTGTTTGGTAGCTGTGATTGGGTGATTGATGATGGAAGAGAAAGGGAGATAGCTGAAAAGTTACTGCAAAAACTTTCTGCTCGGTCCAATGCTGTGTACCAAGTTAGGAATATGGGAAGGTGGAAACACACTTTTGAAGGGCAGGAGCTGGGCTATAAATGGAGTCTAAATATGGTTTCTGCCTGGACCGTCGATATTTCTTCAAGTCAATTGCATGTCAAATTGTTGATCTATTCCAAAGGTATTTGTGCTGTAGTTTCCTCTGGACCGAAGCATTCTCTCCTGGGAATACATAGGAGGAGTAGAGCTAAGATCCAGGAAATTATGCAAACTCACAGGCCTCAGGAAGCAAAGTAAACAAAGGCCACATGTTCCCTGCACATAGAAGGCAGCAACCTCTGCACACAGTTGCTGGGGAAGAGGAGATTGTCTTAGATGCCTGCAAGGGTCTCTAGAGACACAGCTTCAGCGAGACTTGGACCACATTTAGGTGGCCTTTTCATTCATGCAACTGCCTTGGAGTCAACCATCTTCCGTTTTGTAGCTCTCCACCTGTGATTCTATAGCTCCAACAAACTCATTTGTTCATCAAGATTTACATAGGTGGAATTTCTCTTTTGATTCTTTGAGTGATTGGCGATCCATCTTGGGGAGAATAGACGCTTTATCATCCTTTAAGGTCTCCAAGGGAAAAGATCACACAGTAGCAGTGCTTACACATATTTAGGACAAGGATGGACATCTGATCAGTGCTTGAAAAAAAAAAGAAAGTGCAATTTTGTGTGTGTGCATGTGAGTATTTTGGTTTTCTTGAGGAAGAAGTTTGTGAAGTAGATCAAGTCTAGATGGTTTATGAGGTTATGGAAAAACGGAAAATAGAAAAGGATGCTGCAAACTGTCGGATAGGATTGGAAAACAAGATGGGAACTCTATGCATATGTACTTACATATGTGCTTACATATAAACATAAGCATGTATGTATGTTCTAGTTTCATTTCTGTTCTCTTCTTTTTCTCTTCCCTCCCTCCCTCCCTTCCTCCCTCCCTCCCTCCCTCCCTCTCTCCCTCCCTCCCTCCCATGCTCCCCCCATGCCTTCTTTCCTTTCTCAGTTAGGGTCTATGTAGCCCAAGCTAGCCTCTAACCCGCTATGTAGCAGAGAATGACCTTGAGATTCTGATCCTCCTGCCTCTATATCCCAACTGCTGGGGTTGTAGCATGCATCACCATGCCTGATTTATATGATGCTGGGATTGAATCTAGGACCTCAAGCATGGAGACAAGCATTCTACCAACTGAACTACATCCCGAGCCCAAGATTTATATTTTACTGAGTTCCTTTGAAGGTCAAAAGACCTTTAATTAAAAGGATCACTCAATCACATACTGTATGACTAATTATTGGGAATAAATATATTGGGGGATCCTCTGAAATCAGCAAAAGTCACATTGAGAAAATATATTCCTCAGCTTATCTGTCAGTACTGGATAAGGCCAGAGCATGTGGGTTCTGCTCCATGCTTTTATATTAAAGTGACTTTAGGTTATTCTGACCTGATTTAAGCCTTCATGTTCTTTTCTGAACACAACTCTAATTTTGATTGTTCACATTGTTCTAGGCTAGAATAAATGCTCCCCAGAGATGGAGGCTATAATGCTTGTCAAAGAATGTGTGCCTGATTCATCGCCTAACCTTACAGTTCTTTGTGCCATGCTAAGCACTCTGTGGGTTCTCAATAAATATTAATAGAATGGAATTGAATTTACACTTTACTCATTTCACAAATAGGTTAAAGGAAGATTAACAACGTCACAGTAATACTAGCAGGCTGAAGTAAAGAATAGCTGTATACATCTGCAATGTCTTGAATTTGTACAATAAAAGTGCCATATTCTGGAAAAAATCTAAAGGCAGAGGAAAAATTGTTTTTTATCTGTTACCTACACTTATTCTTTGAAGGAGATGTGTTCATTTAGATCATGATTATTAATGCTCCCTCATAGCAAATGAGCACAAAGTACCCACTGAGGACTTAATTTCTCTATATTTTTCCTAATTATTTTTGTAAATATTTTAGTTTTTAATTCTCTCTCTCTCTCTCTCTCTCTCTCTCTCTCTCTCTCTCTCTCTCTCTCTCTCTCTCTCTCTCTGTGTGTGTGTGTGTAGGTATGTGCATATGAGTACAGGTTCCTACAGGGAGGCCAAAAGAGGGCATTGAATCCTCTGGAGCTGGAGTTTCAGGCTATTGTAATCTGTCCCAACATGAATGCTGGGAACCATACTCAGATCCTGTGCAGGAGCAGCATGCTCTCTTGGCTACTGAGTCCCCTAATTAGTTATTAACAAGAATACAAAGTGCAGACAAATATGGCAATGATTCACATCACAAATGTCAGGCTGTGCAGCAAAGCAGTCTTTGAACACATTCCCAGGCTAGGGAGTTCTGTCCTGAATGCATGACAATGGATATCTGACTTGGTTTCTTTTCTGTACTTTGATTTATGTCTCTCTTGAAATGAAGCAAAGGTGAAACAAGTCCCCCCTCTGACTTTGAGCATCTAAATTTTATAAAGATGGCTTTCAATCTGTGGCTACAAACACTTTCTATGTCCCTGTAAAGAAATTGACCTGGCTTATAAAAAATATTACATGTGAGAATGTAATACTCATAATTGCTTATTTTTTTTTAGTTTTGTATTTCCAATAGATACAGCACTGCTAAATTCCTTACATTTGCTTTTCTATTTAAAAAGTTTTGACCTTCTTACTCATCAAACCCAAGAGATTTCTAAACTAGTATACATTTTCTCAATTAGTAGATATGCCTAGTGTAAAGTATTTCCGATTAAGTAAGAATTGGGAAGAGGCACTATAGCACAATTTTGGAGATTCATAATACATTTTTATATTTAAAGTATCCGAGGAGTTTGCTAGAACAGAAGTGAAATTGCTTCTCTAGCGTATAATAAAGGAAACACTTCATTGTGAAGAATTTATTACAATTTTTGTGAACCTGGGACTTGTTGGTTTGAGGAGTGTTTCCCTAGGTTCAAAAACTCCCCCTTCTGTAGTGGAGCAGCTCCAAACAGCACAGGCAGCAGCAGTTCAACTGCCCCCTGACTTCTACTGGAAAAATTAACAACTCAGAAATTTCAGGCTTCTGTGATCTTGCCTGGCCAATTATATCCTTTCTTTTAAAAATATCTTGTGGTAGCTTGAGTGAGAAACACTCCTCAGCAACTTACATATTTGAACACCTGGTCCCTGGTTTTGGTGATGCTGTTTGTGGGGTGGTGGTGGTCCAGAAACATCTAGGAAGAAGAACCTTGGTGGAGCAAGTAAGCCAGTGGGAGGTGGGGCCTTTGAGAGTTTTCAGCATCCTCCCATTTCATTTGTTTTTTACTTCCCAACAGCGGTTGAAGATGGGCCCTCTCAGCTTCCCATTCCTGCTGCCCTGCAAGTCACCTGCTTCCACGCCTCTCTCACTAGGACATACTGTTATTCCTGTGGATCCATGAGCCAAATTAAATTTCTTCTTCCATAAGTTTCTTGTGGACATGGTGTTTTACCACAGCAACAGAAAAAGGAACAGTATGTACCTTATTGTTACTAACATTAATTAAACTGCACACATCAACAGAATCAGTCACTCCACTGAACCCATTGGGTATAGTGTGTACTAATCAAATCTTGTCTCCATCGAACCCTCTATCGAACCCTCAAGTTCTGAACCCCTAACAATACCCTTCTGCTTTGAGGATGGCCTTTTGTAGGCTTTTGCATATTAAAGAGAACATGTGATACCAGTCATACTTTTATTTATTAATTTATTTTTGGAGACATGGTCTCACTATATAATCCAGACCAACCTTTGCCCAGCCTGGACTTGAACTCCTCACCATCGGCCTTACACTTTGGGTTGCTTAATTACACAATTGCACCACAATGCCCAGCTGTTTCTTCCTTTTTAAAATCTCCATTTAGACATCTTATTTACGATTCCATGTAAGAGATGTGATGAAGAAATATGTTTTATTAGTTCTTTCCCTTATCTGGAACAGTTCTGAAAAATAAGCATTCACTTTTTGTGACTTGACTTTTAAAAACTAATATATATATATATATATATATATATATATATATATATAATTTATTCTTTAAAATTGTCATACATCTGTAAAATATATTTTGTTCATTTCTTTCTATTACTTCCCACTTCCATCTCATCACACAGAGACAAATCTTTATTCCAATTTCATGTCCTTATTTAGCAGTCGATTGCTTTAATGGTTCAGCTATCTCACCATCCCTAAAAAAAGAAATAGCCTGGTGAGTTCAATTGGAGCCTTCATGGGACTGACACAGGCACTTTGGGTATATGTCACAGTTGTATAGCTTGATCCTCTTGAGAAACTCCTTACAGTGATAACAGGATCTGTCTCTGACTCTTTTACAGGCTTTTCAGACCTTACTCCTTATTCTGGGTTGCCTTGCCCAGCCTTAACACATGGGGAAGTGCTTAGTCTCACCGAAACTTGATATGCCATGTTTAGTTGATGCTCATGGGAGACCTGCCCTTTCCTAAACAGAGATGGAGGAGTGGACCGGGGGTGGGAACAGAGTAAGATGGGAAGGAGGGACTGGGAGTAGAGGAGAGAAGGGAAATTACAGCAGGATGCAAAATAAATAAATACATCTATTAAAATAAATAAAATATAGTATTTTATTTTTTGATAATATCATACAATATATTTTATCATATTCATCTCCAACTCCTCCCTGTAATTTTCCCAAGATCCACCCTCTCCTCTCTACCCTTCAACTTCTTAGCTTCTGTTTTTCAAATAGAAAAGTAAATAACCCATTGAGTTCAACTTGTGTTTCCTGTACACTCTTTGATATGGAGTCATCTATTGGAGCATGTCAACCCACTCCCTTAAAACTAATTCTCCCTCCCTTAGCAGTTACCAATTGTTCATAGAAGACTCTAGGCAGATTCCCCACCCAAGAGAAATTAATTGAGAAATATCACACAGTATAATAATATTTTTTATTAAGGAATTTTTTATTCATTTTACATACCAACCACAGATTCCTCCTCTCTTCCCTTTTCCCGCCCCTCCAGCCTTCCCTGCCCCAACCCACCCTCCATTCCCTCCTCCAACAAGGTATGACCTCCCATGAGGAGTCAGCAAAGCCTGATACATTCAGTTGAGGCAGGTCCAACCCCCCCCCCCCCCCCCCCCCCCGGTCTCAAGGCTGTGTTAGGTGTCCCACCATAGGTAGTGGACTCCAAAGAGCCAGCTCATGCACCAGGGATAGATCCTGATCCTACTGCCAGGGGGCCCCTTAAGCAGATCAAGCTACACAACTGTCTCACTCATGCAAAGGGCCTAGTCCAGTCCCATACAGTCTCCACAGCTGTTGCTCTAAAGTTCATGAGTTCCCAGTAGTTTGGTTTGGTTGTCTCTGTAGGTTTCTTCATCATGATCTTGATGCCCCTTGCTCATAGAATCCCTCTTCTCTCTCTTCCACTGGACTCCTGGAGCTTGGCCTGGTGCTTCACTGTGGATCTCTGCATCTGCTTCCATCAGTTACTGGATGAAGGCTCTATGTTGACAGAGAATTGTATTTTTTTCATGATGGAAATGCATAGACAATTTATTTCAGAAGTAGCACAGCACAGATCACTCATATGAGCACTCTTTCTTTTCTAGAAGCATTATAGAAATACAAAATAATATACAAATGTACAACAATCCTCACAGTCATGTTTTAATAATCAATTATAATGGGAATGTGTATGGATGATTTTTCATATACTTCCTTCTTTATTTGAGATTGTAAAGATTTTTCAGAATCCAAAGATGCATATTATATTGTACATCTTTGGCTTAAAAAAATTATTTATTATAATATACAGTGTTCTGCCTGGATGTATGCTTGCATACCAGAAGAAGGCACCAGATCTTATTACAGATGGTTGTGAGCCACCATGTGGTTGCTGGGAATTGAACTCAGGACCTCTGAAAGAGCAGCCAGTGCTCTTAACCTTTGAGCCATCTCTTCAACCCCAATCTTTGGCTTTTTAATATCCTTATGTAACAGGAATTTCTAAATGGTTTTTTAATAAAAACCTGGAACTAGATATTGGGGTAAATGCTGAAAGACCAGACAGACAAAAGAACAAGTCATAGCCACCAACTCTTACCTCACCAACTCCTCAGCCTGAAAAAGCTTCAGCTGATAGGCCTCTAGCCAAAAGGGGTTCCTCAGCCAAAAAGGATTCAGGTCCTGTCTGTCTCCTCACGTTTTGTATACCTTTCCTTCTGGGATTAAAGGCATGTGATTCCCAAGTACTGGGATTAAAGGTGTGTGCCACCACTGTCTGCCTCTGTTTCTCTCCTAGACCAAGTCAATTTCATGTAGTTCAGGGTGGCTTTGAACTCACAGAGATCCAGATGGATTGCTGCCTCCCAGGTGCTAGAATTAAAGGTGTGTGCCACCACTGCCTGGCATCTATGTTTAATCTAGTGGCTTGTTCTGTTCTCTAATTTTCAGGCAGATTTTTTTTTTTAGGGTACATAATATATCACCACATCCTTATTTGTGCTTCTCAACTCAAGTCCCATCCTCATCCCCAGTGCATCATCTATGTTCAATTTTTTACAAGGTTGGTTGGCTGATTAAAACTTCTGTTACTAGCTGGGCGGTGGTGGCGCACGCCTTTAATCCCAGCACTCGGAAGGCAGAGGCAGGCAGATCTTTGTGAGTTCGAGGCAGCCTGGGCTACAGAGCGAGATCCAGGAAAGGTGCAAAGCTACACAGAGAAACCCTGTCTCAAAAAACCAAAAAACCAAACCAAACCAAAACAAAAAACCCAAAAACAGCAACAAAAAAAACTCCTGTTACTGTGAAGAGCTGAAATGTTATAGAGACTGATTATCTTAAGCTATCTCTAGTCTCCTAAATAACCATTGTGTGTGTGTGTGTGTGTGTGTGTGTGTGTGTGTGTGTGTGTGCATGTGTGTGATCAGGTAAAATTCTTTTTTGGTATGAACAAACACATACTTAGCTCCCACCAACCCAAAGGTTAAGAGTATCACCAGGCAGCATCTGAGGCCTATAGCAGAGACTTTCTCACTTTCCTATAACTTACTACCTGATATATCTACCAATATATTTGAAAAACGCTTTCACTTATCTCTTTCTTTGTTTTGTTACTAAGCAAGTCTACTATAACACACACACCACACACACACTTAATAAATAGCTCTTTAGGAGACAAGAGATAGCCCAAGATAATTGGTCTCTAATCTGCAACCTTTCAGCTCTTCACAGTAACAGAAGTTTTAATCAGCCAATCAGCCTTGTAAAAAGTTGAGCGTAGATGCTGCATTGGGGATGAGGTGGGACTTGAATTGACGATGTAAAATAAAGACAATTTAAAAAAGTTACTGTATTGGAACATGGTATTTGGGGTAACCTGAGTTTGTTTTCCAGGGCCATGTCACTTAGTTTAACTCTAGGATAAAATATCTGTTAATTCCTTTGAGGGGAGAGATGCAGCTTAGCATCATCAAAGCACAAGACATGACAAAATGACCTTTCTGTACATTTCCTGAGCTAAGCTCAAGGCTGTATACTTAATGCTATTTTAATTTTGACAATTCACCATAACTTCAGGCTATGGATTAGTTTCTAGGCCTATTAACTCTGACTAGAGTGTCTTGGGTTCACTTGGAAATAAAAATATAGTATCCATCCTGCTTCTCTGGGAGATCCCTGAGTACCAGCAAGAGTTGTGCTCTTCAGATTTATGTCTCACCCACTCAAAAGATATTTAAGACCTTTTGATTCTCTTCTGTGCAAGGGAATAACAAAATGAAAGGGAATCATCGCCCTCCATGAAATATCAGCCCGCTGGGGGAGAATGGCCATTCAAAGAGAAATAAACACACCCTG